>NC_085005.1:4243659-4261159 GCF_963854185.1 Sardina pilchardus | reverse complement strand
ATGAGGATAGTTCAGATTGTAGCACATGAGGATTTAGATTGTAGCACATGAGGATAGTAGTTTTAGGTTTGCTGGTCATTGCCATTGTTGTAGTCTTTGTTATTACAAGATGATTCCTATTGTTGGTGTTACATGTCCACTGGTATCTGGTATTATTCTTTCAGCCTGTGTTAAACTGGTAGTTGAGTGCATTGTTTCAGCCTTTATACAGTGGTAGTTTAGTGTATTGTTTCAGGCTGCGGTATGCTGGTAGTTGAGTGTATTGTTTCAGGCTGCGGTATGCTGGTAGTTGAGTGCATTGTTTCAGCTTGTGGTACACTGGTAATTGAGGGCATTGTTTCCGCCTGTGGTATACGCTCGTAGTTGAGTGCATTGCTCTTGCTCTCATCTCTCTGTTATACCAGGGATCTTCCATGCTGTCGTTCCCTTCACCTCAACTTCCCTCAGCCACTCTATCATACGTGTGTGTGTGTGTGTGTGTGTGTGTGTGCGTGCTTGTGTCTGTGTGTTTGGGTGGGGGGGGGGGGGGGGGGGGGGTGATGTGGGAATGTGCCCCCCTACACACACACACACACCACCCTTGTGACGCCCCCCCTCCCCCCCTTCCACCCCCCACCACATCATCTGATGCCTGATGGGAAAGGGCTCTTTCATCTTCCCCCTGAAGAGCATGCATATGCATCAGGAGCCGCCTCTCTCCTCTCCCTCTCCCTCTCCTCTCCCTCTCCCTCTCCTCTCCTCTCCTCTCCTCTCCCTCTCCCTCTCCCTCTCTCTCTCCCTCTCCTCCCCTCTCCTCTCCTCTCCTCTCCTCTCCTCTCCCTGGAGCTGCCCTCCGAGTGCCTATGTAAAAAAAAATCTGCAGCAAGAAACACAGGTGGAGAGAGAGAGCAAAAGAGAGAGAGAGAACGACAGAACAAGAGAGAGTTAACTAGAGAGAGAGAACGAGAGAACAAGAGAGAGAGAGAGAGAGGTGGGACATGGGAGAGAGAGTGAAAGAGAGAAAGAAGCAAGAAAGAGAGAGAGTTAAAAGAGGTATAAGGAGAGAGATAGACATGAGAAATGGAGACAAAGATGAACAGAATAAAGAAAGCATAAAGAGGAGATGAGAGAGGAAGAGGAAGTCGGGAAGAGATGATGAGTGTTCACACTAAAAAAGACTGAAGAAGCTCGCCGAGCTCGCAAAGCACACTCGTGTGCATGTACGTGTGTGTGTGTGTGTGTGTGTGTGTGTGTGTGTGTGTGTGTGTGTGTGTGTGTGTGTGAGTACATTTGGATAAGTCTAGTCTCTGAGGGTGTGTTTGTATGTACATTCTGAGCACCAGGTGCACTGGTAGACAAATGAAGCATCTCACAATTTCATTTATTCTCTCTGATGCGTCTCTTACAGTCATCATTTTTTCTATTCTTTCACAATTCTTTCAGTCTTTAAAACAAACACACACACACACACACACACACACATAGACAGACCCTCTTAGTCACTCTCCGTCTCACATACTTTCACTCGTAATCTCTGTTCTTTCACACAGACACACAAACACAAACACACACAGACACACACAGACACACACAGACACACACACACACACACACACACACACACACACACACACACACACACACACACTCACTCACTCTTTCTCTCTCTCTCTCTCTCTCACACACACACACACACACACACATACACACACACCTGAGGGCTCTCACCAGAGTGCAGGTTCTCACACACATTAACCCTGCCAATAGCATCTCTATATTCAGACAAGAGTGTGAGACGTATACTGTAGGATCTCTCTCTCTCTCTTCTCTCACTCTCTCTCTCTTTCTCTTCTCTCACTCTATCTCTCTCCTTCACTCTCTTCTCTCATTCTCCTCTCTCTTTCTTTCTTCTCTCACTCTACCTCTTCTCTCACTCTCCTCTTTCTCACTTCTTTTTTTTCACTCTGTCTTACATCTCTCCTCCTGCTCATTGCTCTCTCACCATCAAGCCCCCACCTCTCACACAGCTCCATCTCTCCCCACACCCACATACACTTAATAATACTACTAGTACTAATAATAATTAAATAAAATAATAATGAACTTAACTGCTCAAATGCACACACAGTGGGGAAGTGGGGTGAGTGATCAATCAACCCTATGGGCTCCTCCCGAACTTTGTTTAGATGTTATCAAAACCCAGCATGTTTTGAGTCGCGCTAAGTTAGCTGACTAAGTTAGCCGCTCTAAGTTAGCTCACTAAGTTAGCTGTGTGTAAGGTGAAATGAGAGCCCTAGCGCTGCTTCTGCTGTAGCACCAGCATGTCTGTGCCACCTGTCGTGACTCCTAGGCCCCACCCATGGAGCACCGAACGCATGCGTGAATTAGCGCCCACTTCGCTGCTTTTGCGTCAGCGCAAATCGGCCAGATGTGAGATGTCCTCTCAAGGAGAGACACCTGCCTTGACAACTATGCTTAGGTAGATAAAGAAAGTAACGTAACAGAAACCATATAGTACACTGTTGTCCCGCTTACCACTATTGAATCAAGTGCGCCAGTTTGAATGAAAGAGAAGGAATGTGCGTAACTGTTGAAGAACGTGTGTGATTAGGCCTACTTGAACAAATAGCTCCGAAAGACTGAAATGACCGCTTGGTGATGAGGAACCTGTGAGACTGAAAGTTGTGAAGACTGAAAGAATGACGCTATAAAATTCTTATCCAATAAACGACAGAATGACTGAACAACGTGAAAATGTTATGCTATATGAAAGCGCTGACTAATACAACATACCAGAAGTGTTACGTTAGATATGGGGTTTTGGGGAATAATGGGTGAAAATCAAAATGTGGGAAAATACCATAAAACGACTTACGTGCCTTCAATAAAGACATGCCTCTTCTTAGCCTACCTGATTAATAAACCACGACAATGTAACCAAATGCAATGAAATACTTATAATCCTGAATGTAACAAATATACTCCCTGCGAACGCAAATGCCTACGATGTTTGAACGTAACCAACCAACATGTTAAAGTAGGCTATACACTGTTGAATGTAACCAAGTACTCTCAATAGAATGTAATATGCATGCTACATCTTAATGTGTAATGCCTGTTATCAAATGTAAACTGTTTGTATGTTAAAACCAGTAAATGCCGATATTGAATGCATCTCTGTCTCAACTAGTGTGTTCTCGTCAACACTGAATGTATGTAAAACTCCGCTTTGTAACCCGGAGATGTGTGCCTTTGACTGTCTAGAATGTTCTGAAGTAAGTTTAGTTTCCATGAGTTCTGTGAAGAGGGCACCGCCCCAGGAATGTGTAGGGGAGGACCATGGGGTCACGGAAAAATGAGGACTATAAGAAGCAGGTCAACTAAAGTCCGGGGCTGCTTCTTCTTCTTTCCTCGTCTTACGTGTTGTGTTACTCTGTAGCTCCTGATAGTTATTATGTGAACTCCGTACGTCGTCGCGAAACCAAGTATGCGGGACTTAGTGCTCCAGTGAACATCGGAACTCCGCATCATCCACCTGCTGCTCGTGGCCTTACACCCGGACAAGGGAGATCGCTGAACGAGAATTCATTTGGACTCTTTGCTTTTTTCGACACTATTGGATTACTTTCTTTCGTTTTTCCTTTTTCAACACAAAACGGAATAACGACGACTATTGGATTAATTTCTTCTGTTTTTCCCTTCTCACCACAAAATGGAATTATCTTTTTCCTACATATTGTAACCAACAAGCTGTATTGTGCCGCATTTTTGCTGTATTTAAAAATGCTGAATTATAAAACTATTTTAATCCAACGTCCGATTCTTTCAGCTTGTATTCTGTTATGGGAAGAGGCTACCACTTCCCAAACAGGATGGTAAAGATAACGTCTCTCTTCTGTGATTCTTTTCTATTCTTTCTGAGTCTTAGTTTAAGCCTTGAAACTAAGCACCTCTTATAAATGACCTGAGTTTCAGCTGTTTACTGAAACCGAATGTTTTACGCGTGAGTTAACTGTCAGGGCCTTGATGTTCCACTGCCTTCTTATACTGTATACTAAAAAGCCTGGTTATTCTTATGGAAGACTTGAGCACCTTCCTCTAGACAGTCCGGGGTTTGTATACATAGAAGTCTTAGGTCATTGACATCACAGAGGTCGGCGCGTAACCTAACCTGACAGTAGGTGCCTGGTATTATAGTTCAGCTATAAGATTCGATTGTGGTGGCCAGGTGTATGTGCAGCCAGCTGAGTGCTTATCGTACAGGCCATCCTTTCAACTCCAGGCAACAACACATGGTGTCAGAAGCGGGATGTAAACGGACTAATAAGGAGCATTATTAGAGGATTGAGTAGAAGCGATTTTTTCTGAGACTCATGCTAATAATTGCATTGGAGACGGTCGTCCTAGTTTGTGCATGCTGTGAGAAACAGAATAGTCCTCTTCCCCACGGGTTAACGTTGTTATTCCTCGACAAACACTACAGAAAGTTGGTGTACCGAGTCCGCTGTTGGAGCGGGTCCCAGTAAGCCGGCATACTGGGAGAGTAGCAGGTGTAGCGTCAGAAAGAAGCTGCACTGGTTGCGTAAATCAGATAAGAGGCTGCACTTGTTGCGTGTGGTGATAAGGCATAAGGCCATAAAAGCGCCAGAGGACGGGTTACCCTAGACAAGTGGTACATGAAACTTAAAATAGATATCTAAACAAATATCTTAAGTTTTTGGAGAAGATCTACCCACATCCCCGCCACTTCGTGCTTTGTCGGCGAGTTTATAGTCGGAGAGCTGTGCGTAAAGACTGATGTCAGCGCATTCCAGCTTGAACTTTAATGATGGCAGACTGAGTTGTTCTCTTCGTTCCTACTGTGATAGAGACACGTTTTGGAGGAACAATCAGCTAAACAATATCAAACGGCATATGGGGTTTAGCAAGACCAGGTGCCCGGTGGCGCAGGAGCAGTGTGTTGTGCTGGCGTTTTGTGTTACGGCCCTTTGTGGTATTGGTTGTGGCAGAGAAATCTCCCGTTTCGGCCTAATTTTATGTGGTTCTCTATCAGTAGACGAGACTTTTCCTACTAAAGGAACACGTAAAAGACTACATGGGTTTAATATATAACCCATCGGTAACAGTATGCAACAAGTGTCTGATGTGATATTACACTTTTCCTGTGAATCATACTTCATACTTCGTGCCCTGTGTTTGCGGTAACGATGCATAGAACGCACTAGGTATGCTATTGAATTACTTGGATTACTTGCTACAATATTAGCCATACCATGGGCTCATAAACCTTTTTAAACTTTTAATAATTTGCGGTTAAACCACCAGTCCTCAAATTCCATGGCCGTCTGAGTCTCCCTAGTTGTGGTTGAGCTGTGGGGGGTCGCGCCCCTCCAGTAAGCACCGAGATTCAGATAGGCTGAAGACATCACTGGTATACATTGCGAGAGCATAGTGCTTACAACTTACCATTCGGTCTCTAATCATGCATTGAATAGTTGATGAGTTCTTAGTTGCGTGCAATAGTAAAGCAATAGGATAAATAAGTGGATAAAAAGTGATTAATAACTTGTATAGTTACATAAAACTTTTGTGCTTCGGTGATGTATTGTGGTGGTGACGCTTCGTGGGTGTCTGGCCAGGACCCATGTTGTTTCGCTGCTATAATGTGTTATCGTCGTTACTTAAGTAAGCAAAATAAGAAATAACTTAAACTCCCGACTGCCTTGTCCTTAAGACAACACTAAAGAGTTTTCGTACCTTGAACTAAAGTTTCTAAAACTCATTTCAGTGGTTTACCAACGCGTAGAAGGGTGAATGTCATTTCTGCATTCCCTACATCCCGTTTACCAGCTCAGGTAGCGAATCTGTAGTCCGACAGAATGATACATAAAACTGGATAATCAAAGAACGTGCGCGCAACAGAGGAAAGTGCTTTAGTGTTGGTTTCATAGCCTAATTAGATACAGTAGATTTTGGATGGTTTATAGATAATCTAAATGATTCTGACTTCGTCGTGTTTATACAGAACTTGTAACAGTTCCTGCGGAAGAAAAGCCCACTCCGTAAGTTTGGGAATCCATGGCTGCGTGAAGATGCAGCATTTGATTTGTCATAGTGATCGGAATGAAAAGTTGTCCATAGTACTTCGGTGTTGCCTTATGCGGTAAACAACCTCGTTTACATACCCTCCCATTTGTTTTAAAAGTTATTAGAAATGTATTGTTGTGACTCTGGCTACTTAACAGGACGTAGGACACGGCCGCAGCTATCATGCAAAGTGGATAGACTCTCGGAGATTATGATCAGTCAGACCCGTCTGTGACACAAGCTGAAGAAGCAAGGACGATGAGAGACAGTTCAACATAGCGAGTAAAATACTTTTGAAAACAAAACAAAAATAAAAAGACTATGTTTTGAACCTCGTGCGTCGCATAGACGGAGAGAGACGACTGTTAATCAAACCAGAGGAAAGTGCAAGTGCCACGTCTTAAGTTAATAGCCTGCGCTTAGTTTCAAGGTAATGCTGTGGTCAGTGAAGGGAAAAAAGGGCTTCGGTTACGTAGCCTACGTAAACTATTGGAAGTACGAATCAAAGGTAGCCTAATTGTTTCGTTTGCAACTAATCCACCAAGATGCGTCTTTGATTTCATTCATGTTTGGTAACCTGTCTAGCTGAAAGTTTGCAGAATGGATAAATTGATAGTTACGTACAGTTGCCACTAGACATAGGCCTCCTAGATTATGTTTGCCGGATCATCGGGCTTTAGTTTTCATTTTTTGGACATTAAGCAAACATTAGATTGAAATGATTCTTATGTGGAAAGCACAATGTTTATTGGGTTTTGGAGTAGATAAGGAGATGTTTGCGAACCGTACCTACTGCTCATTGTGGGCGCAGGGGTTCCGCTCTAGACAGTCTTTGAGACAAATCTTTAGAATATTAGTTTACATAGAATGGTAATCTTTATATTCGACATGTTTCACATCAGCCCATGACTATATGTTGTGCTATGAAGCAAAGGTGCGGGAAGATGCGTTGATGTTGTGTATTCTTTTTACTAATCGTGATTTTGTCCAACATAACCATATAGCCTGAAAATTGTATTCGGAGTTTGTGAGTAGCCTACTTGGACTACTGTTTTAGGGAACGGCGCCACTTCTTGGGAGTTTGACATTCCGACGATGTGCCAGGTGCAACCAAAAAGGCCATTAATTGTGAACTGACATGGGAAGCTTCTCGAACTCACGATCCCAAGGTGTTCTGTTTTTTGTCGCCTGTCTAATCAGGACAGAGTCGGATTTATGACCCTTGTTGGGGGTAGCGGACTTTCCAACATTTTTGGAGTTTCCAACGTTTTGGAATTTCCCAACATCTGTGCGTAGTGGAATTTCCCAACATTTTCCTGACAGTTAGGCTATCTCTGGGAAAGATATTTTCTGTAGGTTAAGTTCTGTTTCGGGAAGAGGATGATACTATAGCCAGATTCACCGTTGTTACTTGGGTAAATATTACATTTTGGAAGTCTTTAGCCTTCACTACAAGGACTTGTCCTTTGATACATGTCTGAGTGTTTTTTCTTGAGGACCCTCCGACGATCCTGATAGTGATTTCCAGACGTTTACCATCACATGAGTTTTGTGAGGCAGAGTTCGAATGAATCCCCCAAAGTCCAGTAGCTGATCTTCTCAAAAAGTTGAATTTGACTTCCTTATCAAGTAAAAAGATCGACTAATTGTGCTGTTAAGTGCGCAGTAGGATATCACACCTCGTTCTCATTAGATGGTTTCCCTAACATAGCCTTCTTGGAGTCAGTAATTTCGTCGTTGAGTAGGCATATGTGTTGTAACAACTTACAAGTTAATTGGAGGTTGCAAATGTGAATGGTAACTGTTTAGATATTTGGGGCTTTACTTCTCAAGTCTATTTTCATAGGGTCCGTAGTGAATCTTGCGCAGGGTCCTCGTTAGTAGGTTGCTTCAGTCAACACCTATAATCTCAGAGGAGCGTTGGCCATTTCAAACATTGTTGTTAAACTAGTTAGATTGCATGTATTGGATATTGTAACATTGCTTTACAAATCATTTTGGACTTATAGTGACTTAATTGGGTAGTTATCCTCTGAATGACCATTATTGGTAAAAACGTCAGCGATGTATATTGGGGTTACTTTACAACCATCTCGGCAGCCCTCTAGGCTTGGGTAGAGGAGCCTTGGAAGCAGTGATGCGTGACGGAAACCAACTCTGTGGAGTTGTGGGGATCTGATTAGATAATGGTTCTCAGTCAGTAGATCAAGGACTTGTAGAATATCCTTTTCAATTTTCATACTATTACCCTAGAAATAAGTGACGTTAAATGGTTCGATGGAAAACTTTTGGGCAAGGTAAAAACGAAATTGAAAACGAAGAGTTGGAATAGGCCCTGCTGATAGTCTTCCGTGAACCGTCCTGTTGAGACTATCATTTTATGCGATTTGATACAATTCAAAGACCACTGGGCTAGACAAATGCAAACTTTGACATGTAGGCCTACTATAGGTTTTAATAGTTCCATATCACTCGGTAATGCCATGCATATACCTTTCGATGAAGAACAAGTTACGTGAGAAGTCCGGTAAGGTTAGGGCATTGTGCTGTTATGATATTGATGCGCAAGATGAGCCTATGTAGTTATCGATAACTTGTGCAGAGGAAACGAAATTTCATGTGGAGAATGTCACACTTGGGCAATTGCCAGTTCAATAATTATGTTGTTACAGTTCAATGTGAGATGGAGACTGTTGTCATGTTTGTATGTTCGTATGCCATTTTTCTTGGAAGCCCCGATAACCTCGTCCCTTCTGGAATTGGTTCGTGCTGAATGGTATTGCATTGAGAGATTTCTATCCGCACCTATAGGCGCGCCCGCAAGTTGACATGTTATCTATTGCGGGTAAAGTAGACAATAATAGGATAATTATAGTGACGTTGTCAAGAAAACAGTTGTATGTGTCTAAATAAGCAATTTATTGATGATTTGAGCTACAGCGTCTGCTTAAGAAACAACTTTTTGTGAGATTCCTGATTCTGTAGGAATCCTGTGACATGACTCGGTAGAGCGGACAGTGTGGCAGAAATGGACTATTATATCATTGGTTCAACTTACAGACTGTCTCAGTTTTTACGTGCGCGTTCAGAAACAGAAACTTAACATGAAGATAAACTTATCGATTGTGTATTAATTGGACACAGTTTGTGTGTTGCTCGATTTTCCTTAGTAGTTGTTAACGTTACAAAAGTCATATGGATGTAGTTGAATTTACAGGTTTTGTCTAAGTTACCACACCGCAGTGTGAAGAGGGAAATCAGTTACGCATATTTGCGCTGGAAGAAGTGAAATTGGTTTTCTGGATTTTCAATGCGCGAGGCTCTCAGCAACGTAGGAGTAAGTTACTCCATACAGAATCATCTTAGCTACCTCATACTTTCGGTGACAGACATAGGAATGGTCTAATAGGTTTATTTGGATTTCAGCTGTAGTAATAATGTTAAAGTGCTTTCTACGAGAGACAACATATTTCCACTGCAAAGTACTCAATACGGGATAGTGTGAAGACACCCACACAGCTGGATGTTTCCCAGTGGGAGATAACGTTAATGGTTTATTGTTAGAGGGGTGTTAGGATGCATGCAGATGCTAACCAAAATCAATCAGTCCATTCCTAGACGCATGTAGGGAATGTCCTATTTAGGGGAATTCATATTTTACATTTTTTCTTGGATATTTTTAAACCCAGTAAACTCAAAGACATTATGTAGAAGTGAACGCAAACAGACATGATGGTCCTGCAGATGACCCCGACGCAGAGTGGGTAAGAAGAACTGGTAGGGGAGGAGCCTCCCATGTAGGTACGATGTAGGTACGAAGTAAGACTGTTAGATGTCTTTAGACTTTCCATGACAAAGCATCTCTCTCAACCACCTCTTATGGTCCTGAAAGCTTACGAAGTGTTTAGCAACAGTGAGGACTCACTTCTATGGGCAAGCAGTTCCGTAATTGGGTCTATACGTAAGTTTTTGTTCATTATACTTAGTTAAGGTAAATATCGTGCCACAGTATTTAACTTTCTCAACGTTATTGAAGGCCTTATAGATGTGGTAGGCCAGAACATATAAAATCTCTGAATTTTTGGACAGTTGAATAATGTCAATGATTTCCCCAGTGTTAAATGATGAAGAAAGATGTATTCAAAACCCTTTGTCCATTAGGGAACCAGTCATTATCAAGATAGTCCTAACCATCTTAAAGTTACGTTGTCATTACATTTTTTTGTGTGATATTATTTGCCGCGACGTAGAACGACCCTGTGCGTAAAGGCTTTGGGTCTCTGCCCAAGTTGCGCTTGGACTTTACTTTTCGGACGAACCCTGAACGAATCTCTGGAGGCATAGGCCTTTTCCAACTTTTGCTTATTCCGTGAGTAGTACAATTGACAGATATGATAATTTAATTATTCTACAAGCAGAGTAGGCTTCCCATTTCGTATGCATGGTTTTAACAATTTGCCACTTATGATCTTATTCCGCATGTCATTGCGAAAACTAACCATTGATTATACCTTGTGCTATGTTGCCGTGCCAGTCCACACATAGGTGAGTATCGTAGGATCATTTATGCTACTGATTTTGCATGGTCATTTTGTTGATGGACTATTAGCTAACTTTAAATACAACGAAATATTTCCTCTACTACTTATGTTGTGTCTTTGTGAAGACTGATATATAACAATAAGTTCGTTTTCCATCTGACTGAATGGGCTACCCTCGACTAACTTTGTTGGACTAATATCGTGTGATCTTAACACTCCTGATATGTAGCTTCACCTTTTCTGATGGCCTATTAGGAAATTGACTTGTTTAGGGCCATGCATGTTATTCCTCCCTATACATTATGCAATGTTGAATATATTCTGTGATACACGCAGAGCGGGAGAGGAAGTTTGAATGTTGCGCGGGATGATTTGACTCGTTCCCTTTTCTGCATCCACCAACATGTTAACCTATAGAGTCTTAATAGCATCCTGCACATAGTCGTGTGATCACTCCGCATATTCAAGCATCACACGAATCTTTGTAAAAGCCTCACATGTATGTCAATGGGGCGCTGGATAAATCTTTGTTTATTTCTTAATGTAGTCCAAACCGAATGGAGGAGAACAGCCTCAAATGTGGCTCAAGCTCCACTTTACCAGATCACGGTTTTATCAAGCCATATCGGATTGGGTCTGTTGAAGCTCACCTTGGCCCCGAACTCGAGTGCGGCGACGCGAGAGGTGACCGAAAGACGGTAGTATTGTTAATTTTGCTCCAGGCTAGACTTACACCCTTTCGTGTGGAACATATCTCTCCGCTAGGCCTGAGTGGTGGGCAAGGGACTACTACACAACCCTCTGATCCCATGGCTTTAGATAGAGTGTCTTCTGATAGTATGTTTGATTTGATAAACACGTTTGGTTTGTGCTTGTGGACTCTGTCCCCATATCGACAGATTTCAATTATTTAGCCTACAGTTACCCAGTGACCCATGTCGTTTTGATTTGGGCTTCTTTGCAATACATTTTGACTTGAATTCCCTGTGCGTCCTTTGCTCCAAGTAGGGGGTGTCGTGACTCCTAGGCCCCACCCATGGAGCACCGAACGCATGCGTGAATTAGCGCCCACTTCGCTGCTTTTGCGTCAGCGCAAATCGGCCAGATGTGAGATGTCCTCTCAAGGAGAGACACCTGCCTTGACAACTATGCTTAGGTAGATAAAGAAAGTAACGTAACAGAAACCATATAGTACACTGTTGTCCCGCTAACCACTATTGAATCAAGTGCGCCAGTTTGAATGAAAGAGAAGGAATGTGCGTAACTGTTGAAGAACGTGTGTGATTAGGCCTACTTGAACAAATAGCTCCGAAAGACTGAAATGACCGCTTGGTGATGAGGAACCTGTGAGACTGAAAGTTGTGAAGACTGAAAGAATGACGCTATAAAATTCTTATCCAATAAACGACAGAATGACTGAACAACGTGAAAATGTTATGCTATATGAAAGCGCTGACTAATACAACATACCAGAAGTGTTACGTTAGATATGGGGTTTTGGGGAATAATGGGTGAAAATCAAAATGTGGGAAAATACCATAAAACGACTTACGTGCCTTCAATAAAGACATGCCTCTTCTTAGCCTACCTGATTAATAAACCACGACAATGTAACCAAATGCAATGAAATACTTATAATCCTGAATGTAACAAATATACTCCCTGCGAACGCAAATGCCTACGATGTTTGAACGTAACCAACCAACATGTTAAAGTAGGCTATACACTGTTGAATGTAACCAAGTACTCTCAATAGAATGTAATATGCATGCTACATCTTAATGTGTAATGCCTGTTATCAAATGTAAACTGTTTGTATGTTAAAACCAGTAAATGCCGATATTGAATGCATCTCTGTCTCAACTAGTGTGTTCTCGTCAACACTGAATGTATGTAAAACTCCGCTTTGTAACCCGGAGATGTGTGCCTTTGACTGTCTAGAATGTTCTGAAGTAAGTTTAGTTTCCATGAGTTCTGTGAAGAGGGCACCGCCCCAGGAATGTGTAGGGGAGGACCATGGGGTCACGGAAAAATGAGGACTATAAGAAGCAGGTCAACTAAAGTCCGGGGCTGCTTCTTCTTCTTTCCTCGTCTTACGTGTTGTGTTACTCTGTAGCTCCTGATAGTTATTATGTGAACTCCGTACGTCGTCGCGAAACCAAGTATGCGGGACTTAGTGCTCCAGTGAACATCGGAACTCCGCATCATCCACCTGCTGCTCGTGGCCTTACACCCGGACAAGGGAGATCGCTGAACGAGAATTCATTTGGACTCTTTGCTTTTTTCGACACTATTGGATTACTTTCTTTCGTTTTTCCTTTTTCAACACAAAACGGAATAACGACGACTATTGGATTAATTTCTTCTGTTTTTCCCTTCTCACCACAAAATGGAATTATCTTTTTCCTACATATTGTAACCAACAAGCTGTATTGTGCCGCATTTTTGCTGTATTTAAAAATGCTGAATTATAAAACTATTTTAATCCAACGTCCGATTCTTTCAGCTTGTATTCTGTTATGGGAAGAGGCTACCACTTCCCAAACAGGATGGTAAAGATAACGTCTCTCTTCTGTGATTCTTTTCTATTCTTTCTGAGTCTTAGTTTAAGCCTTGAAACTAAGCACCTCTTATAAATGACCTGAGTTTCAGCTGTTTACTGAAACCGAATGTTTTACGCGTGAGTTAACTGTCAGGGCCTTGATGTTCCACTGCCTTCTTATACTGTATACTAAAAAGCCTGGTTATTCTTATGGAAGACTTGAGCACCTTCCTCTAGACAGTCCGGGGTTTGTATACATAGAAGTCTTAGGTCATTGACATCACAGAGGTCGGCGCGTAACCTAACCTGACAGTAGGTGCCTGGTATTATAGTTCAGCTATAAGATTCGATTGTGGTGGCCAGGTGTATGTGCAGCCAGCTGAGTGCTTATCGTACAGGCCATCCTTTCAACTCCAGGCAACAACACACACCATACCAGGAGCCAGCTGAGGAGAGGCACTAACGAGGCCTACAGTGTGAATGATGGACCCTTTCACCCAGCCAAAACAGCCCAAACCCACACAATTAGCACAATTATCCAATTACTCATATGGTACTAGTAAGTGTGTGTGTGTGTGTGTGTGTGTGTGTGTGTGTGTGTGTGTAGCGGTGAGAGAAAGAATTGGCGGGGGGTTATGTCTGTGTGTGCATATGTGTGTGTGTGTGTGTGTGTGTGTGTGTGTGTGTGTGTCTGTGCATGCATGTGCGTGTGTACTGTATGTGTGTGTGTGTGTGTGTGTGTGTGTGTGTGTGTGTGTGTGTGTGTGTGTGTGTGTGTCTGTATGTGCATGTGTGTGTGTGTGTGTGTGTGTGTGTGTGTGTGTATTAGCCTGTTTGATTTGCATTGAGCACAATGAGCATCAAACAGGCTAATAAGCTAACTGGAAAAAACACCATGCCACCAGGATTCATAGTATCCTGAATCCATGAAATAGCTGGCCTTTAAAAATAAAACTATATATATATATAAAAAAATCCTCCTGCTCCTATGGGAATTTAACATAGGTCAAATACTTATGCCCCCTGTATTTAAGGAAGAACATTTATTTATTTACGATACATTCTTTAATCACAAAGAAAATTGGTGTCCTTAGCGGTTCGATTTTTACTCATTTTTTAAAAATTACGGCAATAAGATCAATTGTCAAAAGATGATTTTATATTCCTCTTTTTAGTCAACTTTAGCATGGGTTCAAAATCAAATACTTATCCTCCCCACTGAACTGCAGGTAAAGTAATTACAGTTTTTTTTGATTGCTTTGACACAGTAGTCGACTCAAAAAGCCATTTTTCAAAACTCTTAACGCAAAGGCCTAAACTGTGGTACCAATGGTCAAAATGACTCATTTTGCTTGCAAAACGCTCTAACTCCTCCGAAACATTTAAAATATGGACCAAAAGCAAATTTTGCCCTCAAACAACACAACTTGCACACAAGTGCATAAGCATTTCCAATCAGTCATTAGACAAGGGGCATCAAAATACAAAATTCAGCTCTCAATGTGAATCAGTGCTGCATTACTGGTCAGCAGCTTACATATCAGTGCCAATTTGCTTTCTTGCAAAAAATAGATTCAGAATCATATACAATGATTTTTCAAATTGTATTGAATGCAGTATTCATTTTGAGATTGTGGCTAAGAAATGAAATATTCCAACAGAAACCACATATATAGTATGAAAGAAAAATCCATTACAGTTTTTTTTGATTGCTTTGACCTGGTTGAAGAAACTGGTGACCTCTCAGTCTTCATCATCACTCTCTCAGCAGAGCAAAAGACACCTCTTGCAAATGAGTTAACCCATTGTCATTGTTTTGACACACTTCCCGCACCCTTTTGCAAATCAGTTAACGCAGATGTCATTCAAGCAGTCCAAACTCCATTGCTTTAGCTGTGGTAACCAAACAGAAACTATATGTTCCCATCTCTTAGAAACGTCTTGCCCAGTATGAAATCACTGAAGCACCTGTTTGACACTGCTTCTCAAAACTTTTCAATTTGCAATCAGTCTGCAGTCTTAAAAAGTGCCATGTTGTGTATTGTAACTTGCAAGCATGGATTATCAAGGCAGATGAAAGTGAGAGTAAGAATTGACTAGAAGAGATTTTTTTCTTTACAGTATTGTACAGAATTTTTATTTTTATTACACAGTGACGGATTTTACTGGATTTTTTTCTTTCATACTATATATGTGGTTTCTGTTGAAATATTTCATTTCTTAGCCACAATCTCAAAAAAAAGGAAAAGAATGAGTACTGCATTCAGTAACATTTGAAAAATCATTGTATATGATTCTGGATCAAGAAAGCAAATTGACACTGATATGTAAGCTGCTGACCAGTAATGCAGCACTGATTCACATTGAGAGCTGAATTTTGTATTTTGATGCCCCTTGTCTAATGACTGATTGGAAGCGCTTATGCACTTGTGTGCAAGTTGTGTTGTTTGAGGGCAAAATTTGCTTTTGGTCCATATTTTAAATGTTTTGGAGGAGTTAGAGCCTTTTGCAGGCAAAATGAGTCATTTTGACCATTGGTGTCACTGTTTAGGCCTTTGCGTTAAGAGTTTTGAAACATGGTTTTTTGAGTCGACTACTGCGTCAAAGCAATCAAAAAAAACTGTAAAAAATCTAGTAAAATCCATCACTGTGTAAGACATAAGGAAAACAAAAAATAAAAATGTCTGTACAATAAGGAAAAAAATCTTTTCTAGTCAATTCTTCCTCTCACTCTCATCTGCCTTGACCATCCATACTTGCAAGTTACAACACACAACATGGCACCTTTTAAGCCTGCAGACTGATTGCAAATTGAAAAGTTTTGTGAAGCAGTGTCAAACAGGTGCTTCAGTGATTTCATACTGGGCAAGAAGTTTCTAAGAGATAGGAACATATAGTTTCTGTTTGGTTACCACAGCTAAAGCAATGGAGTTTGGACTGCTTGAATGACATCTGCGTTAACTGATTTGCAAAAGGGTGCGGGAAGTGTGTCAAAACAATGACAATGGGTTAACTCATTTGCAAGAGGTGTCTTTTGCTCTGCTGAGAGAGTGATGATGAAGACTGAGAGGTCACCAGTTTCTTCAACCAGGTCAAAGCAATCAAAAAAAACTGTAAGTAGAGATTGCCTACTTGGGTACTCAAGCATACTTTAAAGTGAGAAAGCCTATCTACATTATGCCTACTACCTACACTACAGTAAACCTACACATAAAATGTGTTGTCCTTTGTTGCTAGGCCTCAAGAAGAAGAACTCATTGTTGACACATCTAACCATTACATTTGATTCAGTTAAGAGTTACATGTAGAAGTCCACCTATAGGTCCCACTGGTTTGAATAAAAAATGAGGTGTTTTGCTTGCTTTGTGCCGCTAAGAATGAGCATCATGTTGTGTGTGACACAGAGAAGCAGCCTTTTGAAACAGCCTCATATGGTCAGGAGTGAGGATGAGGATGATGTCTAACTGGAAGAATGGGAGGAAGATGTGGCTAGTGTCGGCAGGAGTGAGCTGAGGCCATCAGCACCTCCACAGAAACAGAGCGACCCAGTCCTCCTCCTCCTCCCTCCAAGCAAGCGAGACAGATGATTCAGCCAGACTGCAATTTCAGACTGTTCTTTAAAAGCCTTTTTACCTCCAACTCTTCCTCTCCCTCCCTCCCACTCTCCCTTTCTCTCTCTTTCTCTCTTCCTTTTTCTCTCTCCTGTCCCTTTTCTCCCACCAGGTTTCTCTCCCTCCTTTCCTCTCTCTCTTTCCCTTTCTCTCTCCTTTCCTCTCTCTTTCCCCCTCTTTCCTTTTCTCTCTCTATCCCTCTCGCTTCCCCCCCTCTCTCTATCTTTTCTTTTCTCTCTACTTCACTCTTTCTCCTTTTCTCTGTCTCTCTCTCTCTCTCTCTGTTTCATTCATGTTTAACCCTCTTTGAAGAAGAGCTCTGTGCATTGATGTGCATTGACACAATGTCTGGTCGACTGACAGCACCGCTTGCAATGCTGCTGGGTAACACCTGTGAGTGAGTGTGTGTGTGTGTGTGTGTGTGTGTGTGTGTGTGTGTGTGTGTGTGTGTGTGCGTGCGTGCATGTGCGTGTGTGTGTGTGTGTGTGTGTGTGTCTGTGTGTGCATGCATGTGTGTGTGTATGTGTGTGTGTGTGTGTGTGTGTGTGTGTGTGTGTGTGTGTGTGTGTGTGTGTGTGTGTGTGTGTGTGTGTGTGTGTGTGTGTGTGTGTGTGTGCATGTGTGTTTGTGTGTGTGTGTGTGTGTGTGTGTTTGCGTGTCTATGTGTGTGTGTGTGTGTGTGTGTGTGTGTGTGTGTGTGAGAGTGATTCACTGCTGGGTAACTCCTGTAGCCTTTTGCA
>NC_085005.1:4231159-4233659 GCF_963854185.1 Sardina pilchardus | reverse complement strand
CGACTTTTAATGTATTTTCCTTTCCTTTGGCCTGTTGTTGCGTCCACTGAACACTGACGACTATACGATATACTGACGACTGTACGTGGATGGCTTAATTAGGGGTCACATATGCTGCGTTCACTTCCACTTAGTAGGGTATGCAGGTTTACAGACACTGGCATACATGTAGTAATGCAGAGTGGAAATGCAGACGCAGATGTACAGTACCAATTCATCTGATACGATTGGCTGGATGGCTTTTACAGGTGTACATTTGATCTACACATGAACCCTCTACCTTGGCTGTTGTGGATTCTTGCTTCGTTTACTGTGCTGTCAGGAGTCCTATGCTTCTCCGAAGAGAGACACATGTCGCACTGCATTCAGCTAGACTTAGACGTAGTTGTCACTCTCTTAACGCGTGAGCGCCAGTCGCTCCTCAAATGAGCTGGCGCGGTCGGGGTCCAGACTGTGTGCTGCCGTTCACCAGACAGGTTGACTGTATCAGCTAATCTTCAGAGCCGAGGACGCTCCATCGCTCACGGCTCCTCGGGGCCTTATGTTGCCATACAGTGAGCAAAGCTATTTGTCAGAGCTAAGGTTACGCGCTAGGTTATCCATACTTAATTTAACACTGGGTAAAACAAGCACATGCTGAGAGAATGCTTTTATTTCAGGCATATACTCGTAGACTCAGGACTTCCTCACTGAATGTTAGCTCTCATAATCTCAATGCTCTGAAGAAGCAAAATGTCCAGAAATGTTTCTTAAACGATTAAGAATCCTAGAATATGATGTTGTGCGTTTAAAAAAAAAATAAAAAAAATAACTTTGTTGGCTGGAGAACGTTCACGGCACAAATGGAATGATAATGACCTTGAAAGAATCCGCCAGCTCTGTGAGGAGAAAAGGGCTAACGTTTCTCTTTTTCTTCTGTCGTGATTGGCTTCATTCACACAGATAAATGAGAGTCACCCCCCCCCCCCCACACACACACACACACACACACATACTGAGACACACTCACACGCACACTAAAATAAAAATATGTATTGAGTACCCCACTGCAGAGTATTCAGAGGAGTCTGTCTATAGCGGGAGCCGCACGACTTCCGAGAGCAGCGAGCAACAGGCTTTGTAATCATGGCGATGATCATAATTCTCTCAGCAGTGATGATGTGCTGCTTGGTGCCGTAACAATGTCAAATGTCAGAACAATATTTCTAGTGCCAGTGACCCGTGGCCGACCCGCTGATGCGTCCCATTCAGGTCTGAAATAGGATGGAAAAAAAACACATCTCAGCCTGCCTGTATCACTTCACAGGGCTCATTACTGAAGCTGGAGTCACAGGCCGAGTACCATCTCCGCTTCATGCAGTTGTAGAGTACCGGTATACTGTTTAATGTCCTATATGTGTGCCATGTACTGTAAGGTTGACAATTCTTTAAGGCGTCTTTTATACCTTAACATAACTTTCCCAAAATCATTTTGATGGCACATAACCTCATAACATGACGAAGGGTACTTCCGCTCAGTTTTCATTTCTCTTTACGGCTTAGTCTGGGTCTGCGTTATATTCGCAGGTTTTCTCAAGACAGAAATGTGCAGGTCCAATCACTCAGTGAACAGAGGGAGTAGCTGAGAATGTTGAGGTAGTGCGCTAGTTTGAGCATGTCACGTCACAATCAAATGTTCAGATCCAAGATCCTGGGCAGATCCAATAGTTTTAAACATCAACAGAGTATCCGCATTCAAGGAAGTTCACGCTTGGTAATGGATAGAAGCCAGACTCCCAGTTCATTATGAATGTACGAGTGTATGGTAGGACCAGGCTAAGAAATACCTAGCTCACTGATCAAATGAAAGTGTGTGAAAACCATGTGTGTGTGTGTGTGTGACAGTTGAATCCATTCAGATGGGTAACTATTGCAACATGAGGACAGGGAGGGTGAACAGGGAAGCAGTGAGGGTCCTGAAATGGATAATTTTACTCTCTACTAGATCCTTTTATTCTCTATTACTCTACTTGCTAGACATTATATGTAAATACACTCCTAATGTACATAACTACCAAACAAATCAATAATGTTAAAGTAGTCATTGATTTTGTATCATTAGTTTAGTATTATTATTGTTGTGCCATTGCATTACGACTGTATGTGTAGTTCTTCATGATGGTCATCAATCTATCACAGTTAGCAGTTTTTTTTTCCTCTGGCAGTAATTTATTCAGCTCATTAGTCAGCAATTCCGGTAAAATTGACCTCCACACACCTTCAGCAACCAATCAGAGCCCAGGATTCTGGAGAGCTGGTTCATGAAATAATGCATGTATTATCACTCGTCATTGTAATTTCTAGACCGAGTCACGTGACCATGAGCGCCCAATGAGCCGGCGGTTTGGAAAATGAGTGCCCAATCGTGCTGACACTTACCCAGGAGTTCTGTGGGAAACCCTGATCCACTTTACCACCACTGTGACCTAGTTGAGAATAGCAGTGTGCGGTGTGTGTGTGT
>NC_085005.1:4208659-4228659 GCF_963854185.1 Sardina pilchardus | reverse complement strand
GTCAGATGAGACAAAGTTAGAGCTTTTTGGCAACAGACACTCTAAGTGGGTCTGGCGTAACAAAAAGATGAGTATGCAGAACAGCACCTCATGCCCACTGTGAAGTATGGGGGAGGATCGGTGATGCTGTGGGCCTGTTTATCTTCCAAAGGGCCTGGGAACCTTGTTAGGGTGCATGGCATCATGAATGCTTTGAAATACCAGGACATTTTAAATCAAAATCTGGTGGCCTCTGCCCGAAAGCTGAAGATGGATCGTCACTGGGTCTTTCAGCAAAATAATGACCCTAAACATATGGCCAAGTCTACACAGAAATGGTTCACCAGACACCGTATCAAGCTCCTACCATGGCCATCTCAGTTCCCAGACCTCAACCCCATTGAAAACCTGTGGGGTGAGTTGAAGAGGAGAGTGCGGAGGAGAGAACCCAGGTCGTTGGATGATTTGGAGATTTTGTGCAAAGAGGAATGGTCGAAGATCCCTCTTTCTGTTTTGTCTAATCTTGTGAAACATTATAAGACAAGAATAGGTGCTGTTTTATTAGCAAAAGGGGGTTGTACAAAGCACTTACATCAGGGGTGCCAATAATTGTGGCACACATGAATTGATGTAAAATAATTATTTCTTAATGTGGGATTTTTTTCCTTCTAAATAAATGCACTTGTATTAAAGGTTGGATTTTACGCTTTTTTTCATTGTGGTCCTATATTATTTGGAAAAAAAATGAATTTATCAGAAGCTAAAGAACACATCTTAACCAGGGGTGCCAATAATTGTGGAGGGCGCTGTATCTGTGTGTGTGTGTGTGTGTGTGTGTGTGTGTATGCAGTGCTTAAAGTGGGGTGGAAAAAAGTGTGAATACTCTAGAATGCCAACTGGCATATAAAACCATTATCACGTTTGAAATGTCTACTGTGAAAAACAATGCTTTGAGATGCGCCTACAGCATATAAATGTATTTACAGAAGGAATCATTTTCCAAGCATCATACTGTATTTCATTGTAATTTATACAAACAGCATACTTAGTAATAGTACATAATTTAGTATGGTTTGACCTACATAACAACAATTGATTATTTTTGAGCAATTAAAGTGCTTACTGTAGAAACACTTCTGTGTACAATATAAATGTAGTTTACGTATTTTGTAACATATTGAAACATCTTAAAATGTAATTGCTTGCCGAATGCCAATACTACTGTGTTGAATATAAACTGAACCCCAAAACGTTTGTCTAGAAACGCTTCTTGGACTCGGAAATATTTTGTTTGAGGTGCTTTTGAAAATTCAGATGAAGAAACAAGGAGAACTCCAAGGTACTCTCATATATCAGAAGTTAAAAAGCCTTAAGGCCGTCGCCCACCGGACACGTACAGTACGCGGCGCGCCGCGACAATAAAAAAAAATAGAACTCCATTGTTTTCAATGGAGCAAAGCCCACTGGAAACGTCTGCCGCGCAGCAGCCGCACAGAGATAGAAAACTATTCTAAAATCCTGCGCGTCAAGCCCAGACCGCCGAACACCGCTGAACGGCGTGTTCAGTGGGCGCCGGGCTTTATTGTAGCAACTTGGTCACTTTAAACCTTTCTAAAAAAAAAAACTCTCATGCGTTTCGCCAATCAAGCCTTCATCAGGGAATCAAACACAATAAATTGAACCCCGTCTGCACCCCTGGGCACAGATGTGAAAAGGGCCACCCTGGCCACCAAGGTTGGTAGCTCAGACATTTTTGAAAAATAACCCTTTAAATAAGGTTCTTGGAAAGAAACAATAAACCTTTGAGAGCTAGGAAGTGTGATCTGTCATTGTAAGGGCCATCTACACATTGGATCAGGATTGCCAGGTATTACAGTGTTACCGTTCTGAAAAAGTTATTTTTATTTATTTTTTTAAAGTGAATTTTTTGGGTGTTTTATGCCTTTATTGATAGTAACAGTGGAGAGTGACAGGACGTGAATGGGAGAGAGAGGGGGGATGGGATCTGGAAAGGATCACAGGGCGGGAATCGAACCCAGGTCGCTGGCGTGCAGTGGAGAATCTTTCATCTGAGAAAGTTTAATGCAAAAATACTTGCATATGGAAGGAACAATAATTTGAGTGAAAATAACTGTTCAGTTTTAGGTGGGATTATCTGGAATCTAGCAATAAGAATCACGATGGTGGAATATTCTGTGGCTTTTACAAGAACGTACTGAGTGACATAAATATTTGATTGATTAGGCCAGGGGTGTCAAACATAAGGCCCAGGGGCCGGATCAGGAACGCCAATAGCTTTCATATGTCAGATGTTTTGGATAGGATGAGGAAAAATAGAACAGTCTTCAACAATGGGTAAATAATAAGCAATATCTAATGCACATTATCTGAATGATGCCTTTTTTACTTTTCATTTAACAACTGTTATTGTCTGTGTCTTTACTTGTGTTTTTATGAGTGTATTGCTTGGTGAATGCTTGTTGATAGACAACACACTGTAGGCTGCTGGACACCTGAATTTCCCCTGTGGGGATGAATAAAGTGCCTAAAGAAAAGCAAGAAAGAAAGAAAGAAAGAAAGATGTCTCTATGATATGATAAATTAAATAAACTCAGCACTATAAACTATCCTTAGGAAGGAATAGGCCAAAAAAACTGACATCAAACGAAGTTTCAATTTCCATGAGAAATAAACAACGAAGTCTCACTCTCATTCCAATAAATTTGGCCCGCAGCCAAAGAGTTGAGTTTGAGTTTGACACCCTTGGATCAGGCTGTAGATAGCTTTAGCATCGTCCGTTATTTATGTGGGTACTGGCATAGTTTGAGAAGTTGCAGAACGCAAGGAAAAGTGTAAAAACACAAAAGACAAAAATGTAGAAGAAGGCTGTAGAAGTGTGTTCTGGCTCCACTCTGTGTGTGAGTGTGTGTGTGTGTGTGTGTGTGTGTGTGTGTGTGTGTGTGTGTGTGTGTGTGTGTGTGTGTACATACAGTATGTATGTATATGTGTGTGTACAGTATACGTCTGTGTGTGTGTGTGTGTGTGTGTGTGTGTGACAGCAAGAGGGGTGGAAAAGGTTGTGACTGTCAGCACAAAGAAACGCAAACTAATTCTTTGTGCTGACACCACAGTAACACACAGTAGCTCAAGCACATGTAGAGTCACAAAGACACAAGTATTCACACACACACACACACACACACACACACACACACACACACACACACACACACACACACACACACACACACACACACACAGGGTCGCGCTCATGTACTGTAGGAGTTGTGGGTGCAGTATTAGAGCCTCCGGGACTTTTTCCAGACAGCCTGTGACAGAACAGCACCAGAGTGAGTCATAGAGTGGGTGAGGTGTTATTTTTACACACACACGCACACACACACACACTCTCTCTCTCTCCTTCTCTCTCTCTCTTGCTCTCACATGCACACACACACACACACACACACACACACACACACACACTCACTCACTCTCTCTCTCTCTCGCTCTCTCTCATACACACACACACACACACACACACACATTGGCTCACAGCCTCACACACATCGGTAGATAGAGCACAGCACAAGCCACGATGTAGGAAAGCTGTAAAAGCTGTCTCTAAGTGCACACACACACACACACACACACACACACACACAACAGGCATAATGACGTTCACACACACGCAGTGAAGTGCTATATGGTGACGTTAGTACATACGCATCCACACCTACACATTACATCTTCAATTGGCTGGAACAGCAGGTTACGCCCCAGATATTAGGCTTTCCCCATTTTGTGTCAGTGCGTGTGTGTGTGTGTGAGTGTGTGTGTGTGTGTGTTGTCTCTCTGTACTGTATGTGTTCATCATCTTCTAGATTGAAGGCCATCCTCTCTAACAACTAAGGTCAAGATCAGTCACTTTTTACTTTGCTGTGTGTGTGTGTGTATGTGTGTGTGTGTGTGTGTGTGTGTGTGTGTGTGTCAGTGTGTGACTTCAGGAGGATGACTCAGCTAAACCACCATGCTTTAAATATGCCACACATATGCCTGCCAACAAATCCATGGTGCCACAAGCACACACACACACACACACACACACACACACACACACACACACACATATAAACACACAGACATAAGTACAAGTCAACAAAATCATCATACACTCTTGTACATATTTTAGGGCCCTGTTTGAGGTCACCAAGTCCTGCTGGTATAGGAAAACAAATGCAAATCGGAGCTATCCTGTTGTTATCGAGTTACCCTGCTATTACTTAGCACAACCTGGCGGCTACAAAACCTTGCCACGGGGCAGATTTTAGACTGTGTCCGTGCCTCTTAACAGACTCCAAATGACATGGGCAACATCTACAGGGTCCTTTACGAGGCAGCACAATGCGTCCTTAACTCAGTCATTGTGAAGAGATGGAATAAATCCAGTCCCTGTGTTGAAAACGAGTTCCTTTTAACAACCTTAAATGAATGAGAGAGAGAGAGAGAGAGAGAGAGGGGGGGGGGGAGAGAAACAGAAGCAGGGAGAGAGAGAGAGATTGGAAATTAGACTGATAAGCTGGGAGCTGGGTTTGCAAATTGGGATCTAACATCGCCGTAGAAACACTGAGCCCCACAGAATTACAGTAGAAGCTGAATGCTCCCTGCACATTCAGACCGACTCTCTAACGCACCTAGGACTGCACACATCCCACACACACACACACACACACACACACACACCTAGGACTGCACACATCCCCCCCCCCCACACAGACACACACACACACACCTAGGACTGCACACATCCCACACAGACACACACACACACCTTGGACTGCACACACACACACACACACACACACCTAGGACTGCACACATCCCACACACACACACACACACACACACCTTGGACTGCACACACACACACACACACACACACACACCTAGGACTGCACACATCCCACACACACACACACACACACGTACTGTACACACACACACACACACACACACACACACCTAGGACTGCACACATCCCACAGAGTCGATGAAGCCCTGACTGTGCCGTACACAAAAGAAGGAGGTCAGACAGATATGAAAACAATCCGTTGGGGAGCAGAGATTTGTGGGGCTGCATCACTAAACAATGTTTCCGTAGCCGGCTTTGGTACAGTAGCTGTCAATACCAGACACAAGTTGAGCGAGTCAAACAAAAAATACAAAACAAAACAAAACAAACGAAATACTGAGAAACCTGTGGAGATGAAGCAACAGGCAAGTGATCTTCTTCCAAAACACCTCAGTTAGCAAAAGCATGGTCCCCTTGCCTGGAGCTTAGCTCTTCGTCTCTCTCTCTCTCTCTCTCTCTCTCTCTCACTCTCTCTCTCTCTCTTTCTCTATCTCTGGATCTCCCCTCAATCTCTTCAGTGCTCCCTCCCTCCTTTGCCTTCTTACCTTTTGAATAAAACTAATAACGACCATTTAGCCCTCAATTCCCTTCTCACTTGCCCTCACTAGAGTAAACATACAGATGAGCTGGCAGACTGTAATATCACAGACACTGTAATACACACACACACACACACACACACACACACACACACACACACACACACACACACACACACACACACACACACACACACACACACATTCATATAGGGAGAGATGGGACGGGGGATTTGATAACTATTTTTCTGCCTATACTGTAAAAGGAAAGACTCGGCAGAATCCTAAGCATTCATTCTGACCAAACTGCCTGCTAAAATGCAAAACTAATGGAGGAGATATGAGCCTGACAACCCTTTACGAAGACCAGAACATCACATTTAGTCACATTTACTGTAATACAGCTCAGCACAGTTTGGTTCAAAGTGACATGATTTCTAACTGACATGTTATCAGTTTAAAAACATGATTCAGCCACAGCTTAAAGGAGAAAGCTGGTGATTTTCACATAATGTTTCTATTTCTCAAGGTCATCAAGTACTGTCGGTATACGGGAAAAACACCCCCCAAAAAATAATCGGTTTCACCTCAAGCAGCTAGCCAGCTACAGCACTCCACTTTGGGTGCTTGTTTGTGAGCCCCCATGTTCATGCCCCCAGTGTAGCGCTGTAGGCCTACAGTAGCTGCCTGGCTGGCTGCAGCAACACCTGATTGGGATTTTTTTTTCTTCTTTTTTTCTCATTTGTTTGTTTTTCTCTGTATATACTGACAGTACTCAGTGACCTTGAGAAACGGAGATCTGTGTGAAATATCACTGGATTTCCCCTTTCAGGGGTAGCCTGGACACCAGACTCTCTTCTTTGCAGAGTCTGGCCTACAGTAACTCCATTGGCAAACGTTTATTTCCTGGTTTGTGGACGCTTGTCTGAAGTTTGAATTCACTGGAGTTCAATAACGACGAGTTCGCTAACGATTGGCAATGACGTATGTTAACCACAGGGGACACAACGATAACGATAGGCTTGAAAGTTAAATGTAGTCGCTCTTGGGAACGCCATCTGTTTGCTGATTGGGCGGAGATGCACTTGCCGGAGTAAACCAAGCTGGATGAAGCTTTGCCAGACGAAGTATGAAGAGAGATGTAAATGAGCGGAGGAGGTACGTACCTGTAGTCAGGCAGGGGCCAAGCTGATTTAGGGCAGCCAGGAAACAAAAATCAAAACAGTCCCCCTGAAAGGTACCTTTTTCTGAGCAATACATCCATATACCTAAAATTGTCTGATCACGCCATAGCATTTAGTCGCATGAGATGTGTCATGCTCTCATTGGTTTGACAGGAGTAGCTACAGTAGTGTTCAGGCATCTGAAGGTTTTCCACATAGTCTATCGCCATGGTGAAAAGCACAGATAAAATACACACATGTAAGAGATTCCAGCCTCTTTGAGGTCTTGAGCCTTGCCTATCATTAGAACATAAGACAGATCAGCAATCCCCTCCCTCTCACACACACACACACACACACTATCATTCCGGCCCTTCCAGCGCCTTCCCTTCTCCTCCTAAGCCTCTGAATGGCTTGTGCCTGTTCCGCGGTTGCCAGTAGCGACAGCCTCCACAGGTCCCACGTGGTTGCCAGGGCTCATTAAGACGAGGCCGCATGGGTTTCCCCGGCGACGGCGCTCTCTACCAGACGCAATTAGAGCGCCTTCTCTTTCTCTCCCTCCCTCCCTCCTACTGTGTCTCCCTCGTTTTTTCCCCTTTCCTCATCTCTTTGCTCACACTCTTTTTTCTTCTCTCTCGTTCTCTCTCTTCCCCCCTTTTTTCCCACCATTTCTGTGTTCTGTGTGTTTCTGCTTTACCTTTTTTCTCTCTTTTCCCTCCTTATCTCTCCTCTCTCTTTCTCTCTCTGACAGAAGGGAGGGGCCAGAGTGTGAGAATTGCAGTGATAGGCCATGGGTGTGTGTGTGTGTGTGTGTGTGTGTGTGTGTGTGTGTGTGTGTGTGTGTGTGTGTGTGTTTGTTTTGTGTGTGGACATGTCAGATGGTGTTATGTGTGCTAAGTACAGGCATGCTGTGCTGCAGAAATCTCTTCATTCCTCCCTCTCTCTCTCTCTCTGACTCTCTCTCTTTCTCCCTCTCTCACACGTACTTCATTTCTGTGTCATAGAGAAATTCCTCTCATTTCTTTCTCTCTTCCCCTCTTCTCTCCCTTATCTTGTCTTTCTTCTCTCTGGCTCTGTGTCTCCCATAGCTACTTCTCTGTCCCTCTTTTCTTTCTGAATTCCTCTGTGTCAACCCATACCTCAGACTTCTGTGCATGCTCTCATGTTGCCATGGTTTTAGCTCTAGTGCCCATGGAGATATATTTTTATATATACCTGCCGCACGTTGTGTTGATTTGCCTGACTTGCACCTCACTGATGGCACTCCGACACTCTGGAATGCAAAGTATCTGCCATCATTCTCTGCACTCCTTTTCTTACTTGTACTGTAGCCCCCACAAAATACATTTACATTCATGACCTGCTGCAAGATGTTTTCAACTATATGCTATGTGAGCATTGGTCGCTTGAAGGTGTTTTAAGCCCCTAATGTTGTCTTCCAGGCAGCGCTGCCAACACCGACTTAAAGGCACCTAATCCTAACCCTAACCCTAACCCACCCTAGCCCCTTCCAGGCAGCGCTGCCTTGAAGACAATCTTGGGGGTTTAAAAGACCAAGAAATACATTTGTCAGTGCTATGAACAATGGCCTACCTTCTGGTCTCCATCCAATAGAGACAGTCCAAAACGGAAGGCAGCCGTCTAACGAGTCACTTGCCTTAGTAGGCATCAAGGTACCAGCTACGAACTTTGTTTCGGACAGCTTAGCAAGATAGCAACACAGAACGACGTTGCTAGGATACCAGAAAGCAGAATAGCGTAACATTCGGCTGCACCAACAGCTGCTCACAAGTTTGAACGCTGAAGACAGCATGAAGGATGCATCTACCCTGCCTTAAAAATTCAGCAAAACCAAGGTATCTTAGAAGACAGCATTTCATATGAATATTTGATTCCTCGCTGCCACTGAATGCTGTCTTAGAAGCAGGGCGTTTCAGATTATTTAATCTGTCAGACACAAGGACAAGTCTTTATCTCCGCCTTTAAATTGTAATCTACTCTATTTGACACATTGTTTTGCCAATTTGTTTGCCAGTCTAGTATACGCAGTGGGTATCAGTGTGATGCACTTGGTGTTCTGGTGCATTGAGTAAACCATGAATCACTTGAGTAACACAACAGGGTGCTTTATAGCTTGAACTTGTTTTTATTTGTGTTTACCCAGTTGCTCCAAAGCCCCATAAGTAACTGAGGCTTCAGCTGACATTTATGGAGGTCAAAGAGACGCCTCTTATACATACATCAAGAGTCTGCTGAAAGGCTTTTTGCTTACATTACATTACTGTTGTCAGAAAGTGGGGTTGTTGACTGTAGAAATGTATAAATATATTGTACCATCAGTGGACGTGGGATTATATGTCTTTGTGTGGTTGAAGCAGCCTGTGTAACCATAACCCCCGGCAATTAGTGATGAAAGTGATAGTTGTTAGAATGTGTGTGTTTCTAAGTGTATGCGTTTGTGTACTCAGTATACTCGTATATCCCAGCTTTAGGTAAAACAAGTGTATGTGTTCTGTTAAAGTTAGTACATGATCTGTTCATTATCATTACCTTGTGTGCCTACCTACAGTATGCCAGTTGCCCTCCATCTAAATAGACATAGTCCCTTTCAGTATTTCCCTAGACGGTTTCCGGTTGAAACGTTCAAAACCAATGCAGATACTTGGAAATTATAATTATTCGGACTTCAGCATATAATGCTCAGCATAAAACTCTTTCTTTACATTTTTGTTTCAACAGTGTTCCAACTCTGTAATACTGTAAACCTGCAGTAAATGTGACATGCTATATAAAGTCATGTCAAGTCAGTCAAGTCAAAGTTATGGATCCTCACATGACAAAAAAAAAAAAAAACAAGCGTTGTAGTTTCAGTGTCATTTTGACATTCCTGACCATTATGCTGTCTTCTGCCTATAATTACCCAACTATTAATTGTAGCTTCTCCATTGATTTTGCAAAATTTCTTCAGCTATGAGTTTAATACACGGGAGCAGTTAATATGGTATTAATATGCTTTTGTTTCTTTTAACTTCCATAAAACACTGTCCTGCGGCTTATACACAATGCGGCTTATACGCAGGACATTGCTGTATGTCCTCTGCGGCTCAGTGTACTGTTGGCCACTTGTCTCCTCCCATTGTGTCCTCTTTCACACGCTTGGCCCCCATAGAACTCTCTCGGATCTTTGTAGTTCCTAAAAATATGTGCTAAGCTCTCCTCCGAAATAAGCGAGGAGGATCTGTCAGTTCACTGTTAGGCCTATTATCTCTTCACTCATAAGCTCCCATACCTGATGTAAAATTTATTTTGGCTTTCACTCAAGAGTGTCTCTCCAGAACTACTGTTATTTTTTTGCTTTCTTTGCATTAGTCTAGTCGTAATCCCCATAGGCCCAATAGTAAACCCAGAAATGTTGAGTACCCTAAAGTTTTATTGCATAAATGTAATCTATAGGCCTAGTGGATGAAATTCAACTTGGTTGCCTAAAGTTGCACTTTGGGCAATTTGCATAATTAGCATAAATATATAGCCAATTAAGGTGAATAGGGTGCAGGTGAATAGGGTAAAAAAATAAAATAATAGATATCACTATGAAACTTTCTCAGTTGGTTACTTGTGTTAAGATGAGAAAAAAATGTATTGCATGTTTTTTAAATTTTAATGTTTACATATGCAAATTAGGCCATATCTCATAAAAAAGGCTCTAATTTGCATACGCACAAAATCAGATAGTGTGATAAAGCCAGGCTCAAAATGTTTATTTTTTCCAAAGTAAACATGTATACTTGGAGGGCTGAGTTGGTGAAAACCTTTAAAGGAACCTGGTAAGGAGGCAGTGTTAACCCATTGACCCATTTAATCCCAATTGTCATAATTGTGACCGTACAAAAACATCTTGCTCCTGTGCCTTTAAAATGTCATAGTTATTTTATATGTTGTATAGTTCTTGTATAGTTAATGTGTATTTGTGTACGTGTGCATGCTGGATATAGTTATTTTGCATATTATGTACAGTTCTTGTAGGTTTGCGTGTGTGTGCATGCTGTTATAGTTATTTTGCATGGAGCACCTAATTTCTTAATCCGTCTGTCCATAGGTCAACACTGCCTCCTGACAGGTTCCTTAAAGGTTTTCACCAACTCAGACCCCAAGTACACATGTTACCCTTGGAAAAAAATATTTTGAGCACGACTTTATTATTAAACAATCTGATTTTGTCAGTATGCAAATAAGCGCATGTTTAATGAGACATGGCCTCATTTGCATATGTAAACATTAAAATATAAAAAACATGCAATACATTTTTTTCTCATCTTAGCACAAGTAACCAACTAAGAAAGTTTCATAGTGATATCTATTATTTAAATTTTTTACCCTATTCACCTGCACCCTATTCACCTTAATTGCCTATATATTTATGCTAATTATGCAAATTGCCCAAAGTGCAACTTTAGGCAACCAAGTTAAATTCCATCTATTAGGCCTATAGATGACATTTCTGCAATAAAACTTTAGGGTACTCAACATTTCTGGGTTCAAGAAATTACGACTAGACTACATGTTATTGTTGAAATTCAACAGCAACACTGACGATTCTGAGTATTTTTGTAACATAGCCGTTGCTAATATGCCTTTCCTCCTTGCTGCTCTCTGTGTGTTGATGACTAGCTCTTTGGCAACAGATGGTCCTCAGTGCATTAGCCATATCGAGGTGCTTTGAAGGCTCGTCGTGGATGTCCTTGCTTTAGAATAAGCGCTGTCTGGGTTCTAACTCAAACACCCACATCCATATGCACACACAGAGAGACAGATATGCACAAAGGCACACCCACACACACACACACACACTCATACTCATGCAGCTTCGCACGCATTTACAGATTTTAGTGCTTGGCCACATAACTATGATGAAAAATGAAAGGTATTTCACCAGTCTCCACTGAAACATAAGCACTCGCTGTTCTTTAAGCACTTTAAGTTCTCAAACTTTTTCTGTCGTTCCCCACTTTAGAGGTGGTGTGGGGGTGGGGGGTGTTCAATCGCCACGTGTCATTGTACCAATCAAATGGTAGCGTTTATTTGACATTATTTTGCATGAAAGAAAGGCATTAATACAGGTAAGCCTGTTTGTTTGCGCCCCACCTGTCATATCGCCCCTATCCCCACACTTTAAGTACTGCTCCTTTAAACCCAACACGGGGCCTAGCTCTTGACCAGGGACGGAGTCTCACAGTCAAGATAAAATGTGTTGGCAGTGGGCCAGTGGCACTCATCTGAGGTTTGGGACCCACGCAAGGGCTCACCGGTCTCAGATCAGCCCCAGAGGGGTGCACAGGTCTAGGCTTGCCAGGGCAGCACAGAACAGAAGCCCTGTTCTGTGAGTGGATGGATGGGCGGACGACTGCACTGTCACATCCATTCAGAGAGTGGGACCGTGGGGAGGAGAGTGGTGCGCCATGACAGCCTCTGTCTCACGGTCATAGACAACATGACTAGCTAACTCAGAGGCTGGACGCACTAAGAACAGAGACACTGGACTGAGCAGGAAGATGTCCGCAGAGAAAAGGATTCAGCCGGACACTCAGGGCCCTGACGCGTAGCACACACACACAGACAGACACACACACAAACACACACACACACGCACACACACGCACACACGCACGCGCACACACACACACACACACACACACACACACACACACACACACACAGTATGACGTTGCTTATGCGGTCAGGCCCTAATCCAAATAGTCACGTGTCCCCATCACTTATTATTTGGCCCAGTGCCCAGCATCCGTGTACTTGCATTAGCATCCAAGATGGTGAAAATGAAGGCAAGTAAATGAGAGTGCGCTAGCTGGCTAGCGAAGCATGAAGGACCTTATTTGGATTGCACCTGGAGTAATCGGTCACGTTCGATGGAGACCGGAGAGGGAGTTTCTCTGCTTCGCAGTAGAGTAGAGTAGCGTTCAGTCTCGCTTTTATTTATACAGATGTGAAGCCTACACATAACATATATAGTGGACACCCTTATACACATACGTACGCCAGACATACGTACCCAAAGACATACATAACTGCACACAATTAGAACAAGGCATACTCATGCTCACATTCACACACACACACACACATACACACACACACACACACACACACACACACACAGAGAGAGAGAGAGAGAGAGAGAGAGACAGACACACACACACACACACACACACACACACACACACACACACACACATACACACACATACACAGACACACATACAGAGAGAGAGAGACAGACAGACACACACACACACACACAGTATGTAGTCTGCAGGGACGGCAGCCGCATTGAGGCCAGGCTCGTTGCAGTGGTGGAGAGATGAATGGATCCTGACATCAGAGCTGTCTGTGACGGATCGCTGATCAGACTAGGTCTGCTGGGAGCAGAGCAAGACCAGGAAGTGAGGGGGTGAGACATGAGAGAAGGAAAGAGAAAGAGAGCTAAAGAGAGAGAGAGAAGGAGAGACAAAGGGAGCTAAAGGAAAGAGAAAGAGAAAGGGAGCTAAGGGGACAGAGAAGGAGAGAGAAAGAGCTCAGAGAAAGGGAGCTAAAGAGAGAGAGAGGGGAGAGACAAAGGGAGAGAGAAGGAGGGAGAAAGGGAGCTATAGGAGCGAGAAAGAGGAAGGATAAAGGGAGTTAAAGAGTGAGAGGAGGGAGAGAGGGAGTGAGGGAGAAAGAGAGTTAAAGGGAGAGAGGGAAGGAGAGAGAGAAGGAGGGAGAAAGGGAGCTAAAGAGAGAGAGAGAGGGGGAAGGAGAGAGAAAGGGAGTTAGAGGGAGAGAGGGGAGGAGGGAGGGCACAAGCAAGACAGGGAGGGAGGCTGAGAATGTGGCTGTGTCTGGCGACTATAATTATTTTTCTGAGTGCAATCCCCTTCCTTAGTGTGTGTTTGTGCGTGTGAGTGAGTTTGTAAATTGCTTGTTATTAATTTGAATGTTTCTCTGATTTTTTCATAACCCAGACTATAATCCACATTTCCAATTGTGAAATCATTATCTTATTATGTTAAAAGTAGGCCTACACTACACACTTTGTTTAAGCTCACACAAAAGGCTTAGCCTATCTGTGCTCAATGGCCTTAGCAACCTGTAACTGTAAAATGGTAGTGTCTATTTCAGAGAGTCCGAACGTACTGTAGCCTACACTCCATTCTTTAAAAAAAGGGTTCTTGGGGCGCTATATACTGTAGAACTACAGAGCTTTAAAGAACCCTTGCAAGAAGCATGCAATAAAAGCATTTTGGTTCAATAGGCCTATAGTGTGGGCAGAGACTAAATGTTATAGCTAATGTTATGGAATTCACATAAAAGGTGAAAAGAACGATGGGTCCCAGCTAACACACGACCATCTGGCAACGTTGCCTATAAGTTGCCATTTGGTCATGGCGACATTACCTTCTGGCAACGTTGCAGCAACATCGCCACAACGTTGCCTACAGGAAGTTGCCAAAAAGTAAACAAATTACGTTGCCACAACGTTCCTGTTTAGTAATTTGGTTACGTTGCCTCTTGGTAATCTGAGTGACGTTGCCATGACATTGCCTACAGGAAGTTGCAATAAAGTAAACAAATAATGTTGCCACAACGTTGCGGTTTAGTAATTTTGGTAACGTTGCCTCTTGGTAATCTGAGTGACGTTGCCATGACGTCAGTGGCGCCTGCAGGCGTACGGCCGTACGCACTGTGCGTACCTTGAGACTACTCATCAAGGAGAGAAAATTACCCTTGTTCGTGTGTATTCACATCAAATTGGCCTACCATAACTTCCCAACTATGCACAGTATCCCATTAGCCGCATGCCATCAGGCTATTTACAATTTTCTATATGAAGTTAGTCAACACGTTATCAAAATTAACTTAATGCAGAGCTACTGTATATCCACGCGCACATATTTCATTTCAGCAGGAGAGATTACGCACGCAGGCGCGCAACTAGGCTACTTGTTATTTTCTTCCGCTTCGCGTCGTGCCTAACAACGCCCCTTAGCTGTTCGATTATACAGTATAACCCACGGCCTCTCGGGGCTTATTGCTTAAATCTATTATGGTTATCAGAACACAATGTGACGCTAAATCACTAACTCAAATGCTCATCATGGATATCGCAAGTTCTTTTTAAACAACGAAAAGAGAAAGAATGGAAGATGGAGGCAGGAAAGCTAGAGGAGATTCCAGATGGGCTATAACAAGCTAGGTAGACCATTTGTGTGCTTGTCGGAACGTTAGACACTGTTTAACACCAGACGTTAATGCTTGAACAAAACTAAACGTAACTTAGCAGTAACTTAGCTGTGTAACGTTGTCCAAATGAGTATTGCATTGTATTATTGCATGTGGATGTTATACTATGTAGGCTACTTTTTTGCCGACCAATGCACAAACCTAAAACCGAGAAACGGGATGTTGATTGGTGTGCGTACCATAGCATTAATTCCTGCAGGCGCCCCTGCATGACGTTGCCTACAGGAAGTTGCCATAAAGTAAACAAATTACGTTGCCACAACGTTGCCGTTTAGCAATTTGATAACGCTGCCATAAAGTAAACAAATTACGTTGCCACAACGTTGCCGGTACGTACCGATGCTAGTGCTTCCTTCAGGTGCTTCTCACAGGACCCAGTAGCCTCCATTTAGCGTGCCTATGACATGTAGCTGTCAACACTGAACACTGAAAATAAGGGACATTTCCCGGGTTATTCACACAAAATACGGGGACATTTCAGCATTCATCCTTCTGTTGCTATACCTCTGCTGACAGAATTCATACTACAAAACTGCTGCATTAACTAAGTGAGTTGTGAAGCTAGGTCTAACGTACTGTAACTTTGCTTACAGATTGGCGTCAAATCGTGCTCTCTCAACAACCACGCTGCTATCTTAAAAAGGCCAACGTCACTCTGAGGTTGCCTTCAAACAAGCAAAATGACACTTTGCAAACATCTGTTTCACTGGAAGGGCAAGGGGGTAGCAACTGGACAACCGTACAGAGACTGAGAGATTCGATGGAAGGGCTATGAGAATATTAAAATACGGGATATTTTACGGGAAAATACTAAAACAGGAAGACAGCGGGAAAAAAGCTAAAATATGTGAGAAACACGGAAAAAACGTGTGGGTTGACAGCTATGCTATGATATTACATGTATTGGTGATGACAGTCTTTTGTTACACTTTTGATAACTCTGGTTGACAACTTTGAAGTCGACCACTGCCCTGAGATGTAAATCCTAAAGTTCTGCATGTTTTCTGTAAAAGCCCAGTGTGAGTTCAGACCCTGTAGAATAGCTAACTAATTCCAGGTCAGAGTGCACCAGTTACCTGCAGTTACGTCTGACAGTCTTTAGTCATCTTTGCCATTGCATCTGTTGTCATTGTTTGAAAGTCAACTGTTAAATCTGCCACCTGCCTCACCGTGTTTCTCTTCTTTGACTCCTTCCAGAACATGAACTTTGAAGAAGAGTTCTGAGGTGAGCCCTGTGGTCTTCCCTGCCTTCTCTGATCTAGAACACAAGTCCAAAGCCACCCCCCAATAGACAGCAGACTGCAGGTAAACACTGAACAACAGCCTTTGACTAGCAAAATGTGCTCCATCTAGCAGCCCTTTCCATTTATTCCTACAGTATGAGAGCCTAAAGCACCTACATGTAAAGATTTACATTATGGTAAATATGTTTTAATGCTTCTGTTCTGTTCAGATGGAGGTGGACTCTGCTGAGAAACGCCTGAGGACGCGATCCAAAGGAGTGCGAGGTAGGCTGCACCCCAGCATGGAACTGGCACAACTCAAGTGGAGGCAAAATATCTAAGGGCAGTTTGACTGCAGAATAGATGTGAATGACAACCTTGAGAGCCATTTCTATGTGCACCGCTAGTCTCTCCCTCTTTCCATCCTGCTGAGGGTAAACTAGTGAAGATGAGAGACACTTATCATTTCAGCCAATGGTTTCCATTTTGAAGCTAACCAGGCTAGCTTGTTAGCGTTAGTTTGCAGGTATTTAAATATAGGCCTACTGCAGTTGTAAACTGCATTTTTTTCGGAGTAGGCTACGCTACAGTTTTCTGCAGTAGTATTTTCATGTCGAAATTACTGCATTTCTGCAGCAAAGTGCAGTACTATCAGGTTTTTTTTGTGTCCAAAATCAGTATAGGCTACTTGTGGTCAAAAATGTCATTAACAACATCCAACACTCTGAAAACTCTTGGAGGCCTACTGTTAATTGTCACATTCAGGGCTGACTGTTCTGTTAGCCTAGGGTAGCCTACTCTGACTGTTCTTTTAGCCTAGCCTACTCTGACTGTTCTGTTAGCCTAGCCTACCCTTAACTATTCTGTTAGCCAAGGGTACTCTGACTGAAATAATGTCTTGTGTGTGTATGAAGAGAGATCTTTGAGGCAACTGACTTCATCTCAATCCCCCTGCCTCGTTCAGTTTTGCTCACTTCTCAGTTATTAATACCAAAGTATGTCAAGTGGCTCTAACTACATGGGTGTTTAATCTGTGTCAACCCCCTCTCCTCCCCCATTTCTCTCCTTACGTACTCCTCCTCAATCCGCCTCTGTCTCCTTTGCTCTTCACTCTCTGTCTCTCCGTTCTTCCTCCTCATTTCCTGTTGCTCCCTCACCTAATGTCTCCGTGCTTTCTATACATCCTAAATCTCTGCCCTTTTCATCATCGCGCCCTTTCGACCCTTCACTCGTTTATCACTCGTATCCTTGTCTCATCACTCGCTTCCTCCTTGTTGTCTTTTTCTGCCTTACTCGTTTCTCCTCTTCCCGTCATGGTCTCTTCATCATTCTACTCCTCCTCATCCCTCTCTCCCCCTGTTTCCTCTCATTTCTCTTGCAGTTCCTCTGGAGGCTTCTGCCCAGGATATCTTCAGGTTAGTGTATTTTCCCATCATGCTCTGCAGTGTCTGTCAGTGTGTCTTCTGCCCCTGCTGTGGGGAAGAGCAGTGTTAACCTTACAAAGACATGACTGTGCTGTTTTCAACTGATCTTTTTGCCTATGCAGTGACTACAACCCCTTATCAAAAAGTCCAAAAAATTCCAATCAGATTTCAATCATATTTTGGAACCAATTAGGATTCTATAGCATTGAGATCCTATAGGATTAGCCAGAGCCATATAGATATCTATATGACTCTGGGATTAGCAATCCTATAGAAATCCTATCAGATTTTGGAATTTGTTTGGACAATCCTATACACTAATCCAGCGCGAACTTTATGGGCGCTGCCATCTTGAATATCGCCATTACTGTGTGCCTGCGAGTATGACGAGTGACACTTGCCTGTGCTTTTCAATGAAAGCATCCTGTCAGAGAATGTCTAACTAGAGATCCCGCAGTTTGACTAACAATCTGATTGAAATAGAAAGTGTTATCTACTAAAAACAGGGATATAGATAATTGTTCTGTATTTTCCCAGGGACAGGCAACCAAAAACGGGGACTGTCCCCTGAAACCGGGGACGTCACCCGAACCTACACCTGGCTACACCAGGTTCGCAACTGAAGCACCACCTTACGTAGCATTAAAATCGTTACCGTTATCGTAATCGGAAAGTGTTCTAATTTATTCCGTTATCAATCACGTCTTGTGTAGCCAGTTCCGTTGATAAAATAGTGGAAGCTGATTGTTACGCCAGCTGATTGCTATGCAAATGGAAGGCTTCAGGTACCCGCCTGTTGCAGCCTTCCTGTGAGTGTCCGTCAGTCCTGCACATTTCTGGGCCACTCCGCTGTTTGGGGTGGGGGGGCTCTGGAGATGCCGCATGAATGATGAGGCTCATAAACAGCCGGCCTTTTTCTCCCTGCCGCCGTGGAGAGGGGCTGGCGTTGACCCTGTGTAGTAATAAAGCTGAAGAATGCTCTTTATCAGTCTCCTCGTTTCACGGCGTCTCCAATTAACGCGACAGAAATAAGGTTATCAGAAACACGGTTATCTGGAGCGAGCGGTTCAACCCAGTTTTGCCCAGGCAGCTGCAGGGCCCGGTCTGCTTGTGTGAGAGTGTGTGTGTAGGGGAGTGCACTGTGTGTGTGTGTGTGTGTGTGTGTGTGTGTGTGTGTGTGGGGGGGAGTGCACTGGCGCTATGAGTGTGTGAAGTACTGTCTGAATGTGCAGTGTATAGCACATGGCACATTTCAACATGACTCAATACAGTGCGTATGTATTAAGCGTAGCAAACGAGCAAGCCTAACACAGATTTGCTTATATATATTTGACTGTGTGTGTGTGTGGGCGTGCGTGCGTGTGTACATACATACATACATATGTGTTGTTGTGAGGTCCTCACTCTCTCCTCTGTTGTGTCTGCAGCTGCCCCACACCTGGTTGTGATGGAGGAGGGCACGTGAGTGGGAAATATGCCCGGCACCGCAGGTAAGAGCTGCAGCACCCATCACTTCTCTTGCGTTTAAGTCCAGAATCAGTCATAGTAAACATTGGTCAAAGTGTTATCCAATTAAGTGCAGTGAAATTTTAAAAGGCATGCATGCAAGCCCTCAATTTGGGCCATTTTCAGTATTCGTGGCCAGACCCTTAACCTGAAAGATTCCAAGGTCTGGTTTACTACCAGGCTAAATGACTCCACTATCTGTCATCATGTAAGGCCGGTTAATGGTGGTTGTGATTGGCTCTTGGTTTTTGGAGATTCAGAAATAGGCTTCAATGAGATGAAGTAGGCTACAGCCAGACAGATCTGTAGAGCAGACTCAGATGCGCTCACAGATTACATTAGAATACAAATTACACTCACTTCTATTGATTTTATTTTTTTCCAGTGAGACAGCCAAGTACAATTTTTTAAGCACATCACAAATGTTTTTTTTGTTTTGTTTTTTTCCTGTTTGGCACTGTTTCAGAACAATTTAATTTCTTTGAAGACTGCTAGTGCTAAGCGCTAATTCTCCACCTTTCATTCTAACAGATTGTTTTTATCATTTACTTTTGCTGTTATTTACTTTTGCTAAAAGACTTGCATTGCTGAAACGCTGTGCTACCTCTTCTTTTCACCTGTTCTTGATTAGCAACATTGGCAAGCCTTCTCAACGCATCTGCACGTTAGAGAACATGCTAATTTATTATTCTCTTAGACAACTTGTTGTTCACAAAATCTGTGACCCAACCCTCGTACGCGCTCAGGAACATTTGACGAGAGAGAAAGCTCCATGAAAAGCTGAAATGCACCACCAATCAGGTTGCCATGGTGACACAAGGAGTGGATGTGCCATCACGGGCGTGTGCAATCTGTGTGTGTGTGACAGGCAGTGTCATGTATCTGTCTATCAGGAGATGGATGCAGTTCTATCCTCCCATCTCCCTCTCCTACACTCACTGTGGTCTAAGCTGTCTATGAAA
>NC_085005.1:4186159-4203659 GCF_963854185.1 Sardina pilchardus | reverse complement strand
TGGTATATCGATGTTATTACATCCGGAAAACATTTGTTAAGATCAACTGTATTGTATTCAGAGTATTGGTAGATTGCTAACTAACAAATGAAAACGTATAGCCTACATTCAACAGGTCATGTTGGACAAACTAAGCTTTCGTCAAATAACAGTGCTACATTGGCAGACAGCTGAACACGTCTTTTGTTTTCGTTTGCTTTTCATCAGAGGCATCGGATTTTTACTAATGTCAATTCCGCTAGCAAAATGCATTCAAATGTTGCTCTTTGTGCGAACGTTAGCATTCGTTTGGGCTTTTGGACAGGGGGTAGGAGGTTTAAATGGCTTCGTAAGCTTTATGTTCAGCGCATACAAATGTTGACACGTTTTCACAATATAAATCGTGTTGGTTAAGCTAATGATTGATTTGACTCGAACTGTGTTGGCTTCATGCTTTGACAGCGTATGTCTTGTTTTATTTGTTGTTGTTTTTCTGTCGTGATTCTCCCCATTCGGGTCAATGTTTCGTAGCCTCGTCTTTAGTAATGATAAAGTTAATATCATGTCTACCAGGGGGCCCTCATTATGGCTTTTGGTTTGAGCTTCAAAACATTGCTTAGCTGGTCGACATGGCGTATGCATTGTCATTCAGTATCTGAGCATAAGGTGGAAGATTAAGCAAAGCATGATTACATCAGGGAAATGTTATGTGAATGTTATGAGAGCATAGAACTCAATTGAAACAGTTTGAATATCCATGGTATTAGAGAGATAAGTAGTCAAGTTGTGTTGTTTACATCTTTGTTCTTAATTTCCTTTAAGTCATGCCACGGAGAACTACTCCCCATCAGGATGCCAGTAATCACATCCTTGCAGGAAGAGACAAGAATTCAATGTTAGAAATCAAATATATTAATCCAGTTAAAGGTGAGTGACTTTGATACACTGTAGGCTAGACTGAGGGGTTACACTAGTCTGGTTATCACCATACTAAGCTCAATCTTTCAAGTTTGAACATTAATATGGGGAGTCTGTGCTTTATTTCTACTGCACAAGAGGCGTGATCAATGGGCATCAATCAAATGACTGTATGCTAGTCCTGTCTGATTGCCAATCTGGTACATCTTTTGGATAAGCTAGTTTGTGATTGGACCCAAAGGTTGTGGACAGGAAGCAGGGGAGATAGATGTGCAGGTTTCCAGCCTGAGCTGCTGGGCGAAATCCAAATTTGCCGGCAGGTCAGGCAGGGTTCACGCAGCCTAAGGTTACACGTAACTGGTTCCTGAATCGATATTGTCACCAGTGGTTTTCAGCCTATGACTATTAATTGTATATAAATATAAATTAATAAAGTTGTTAATAGTGGTTCAATAATATTTTAGTTAATAGTGGGATTAATGTATTCATTATTCTACATGTAGAAATACAAATAAGCACAACCTTGTATTGTAGCAATTTATAGGCATAATTACATTTTCTGCGATTATTTGCAGTGCTGAGTTGTATCCAATGGATAGTCTGCTACCCTTGTGTCTCTAATAAGGTTGTGTCTGCAGGTCGTGGTATCTTCACTTCAGCTGTTTTCAATCAAGGAGACTTTGTGGTGGAGTATAGAGGGGAGCTCATTGATGCAGCTGAAGCTGAACATAGACGTAAACTGTACCACAGTGCATGTTCGATCTTCATGTTTGACTTCACATGGAAGCGGAAGACGTGGTGGTAGGTTCAGAATGACTAATATGTTTAGATTTCTATAGTGAAAAGTCAGGATTTCTGAAGTGTTGCAATTAACTGTGCATCGAAGAGCTACTGTATAGTTGTATTGGATGTTGCCATTAGTGTAGTTGAAAGTACAATTAAAATTAATTCGTCACTATAAACGTCTGTTTAGTGCATGATGTTTGTCAATTTGCAGTATTGATGGAGCACTTGAAGATGGATCATTTGGACGACTGGTAAACGATGAGCACAAGTCTCCAAATTGCAGAATGAAGTTGATTGAAGCAGGAGGGAAGCCACATCTGTGCCTTTTTGCACTGAAGGAAATTGTGTCCGGAACTGAAATCACCTATGACTATGGTGGGAAGGAATGGCCCTGGCGCAAAGAGGTGGGTGATTTTGATTTCTTTGAAACAATATAGCCTATGTTTTGACATCTTGATAACAATGAAATCATCTCTGTCTTAAAAGCCACTGTGTGTTAAGCTGTGTCAGTTTCATGATGCCACTGAAATTACACAATACCCATCACTAGCTAGTGCCAACAATTATAACCAAGAAATAGAAGTCTCTTCTTGGTGATATTCAGTCTGGTTTTCTGTCAATCTTGTCAGATTAATCTTGAACCTGCATAACTCGCCCAGGTGATGCCAGCTAGTTTATCTGTTTACTTTGTCCTGTATGTTTTGTAGGTTCCCCTTATTACTGTTACAAGCACTGCTGCCCAAGAGTCTATTAAAGACCAAAGTTTCCAAGACCAAATCATGTCATCCACAGTCTTTATTGAAGGTCAGTGGCTGTTTGACTCAATGTTTTATCTAGTTGTCAATGGTGTGCTGTATATGAGTGAGAAACATTTATGCCACATATAGCCATCTTAACTGAGATGGTTTTACTTAGTTATGGTGGACATATAAACCTATTGTGTCCCAGTGAACCATGTGAACCAGTGATGGTGTGGTTGCTTCTAGAGTGAAGCACAACCCCACCCTCCCTAGCCTTCCTCATATTTTTCCTGTATTCTACAGAGACCAGAGAGAGGCCAGAAGTCCAGTCCTGCAATATGACATCAGGCAGTTCAGCTTGTGAGGTTAGGTTGAATACAGTTGTCTTTCAAAGCAATACGTTCTATTGTTTTACAATGGCTAAGGACATAAGTAGGAAAGTAGTATTATATGAATGAGAGCACAGTAAAATCAAGTGAATTATTTGTAAATGTAACAATTCTTCTGCAAAATATATTTTCTCTAGCTGAATTGTTAGCAAGTAATTCATAGATGCAGACAGCATAGCTTTTCTAAAGGTGTACTAATATAGAACAAAATGCAGCCAGAAATGTGTTATTGTGGGAATTTTACAAGAGGATGCGGAATGACAATACATATAATTGAATTGAATATTTGTGTGGATGATGTCCAAGTTCACATGTGCATTTTTCTGTTGAACTTGTTTAGACACAGCTCAGTAGTGCAAGCTTCCCTTCTGGCCTACACTCCATTGTAGAGCTTGGTAACGATGCCCATGACTCAGAAGCCAATGTTTTCTCTTCAGACTTATACAGAGGTGAGTCCTTGCTTGAATTAGTAATGCTTTATAAATACTGGTGTCTTGCAAAGCACTGCGCCTTCATGTCCTGTGTTCTCTTCAACAGATGCCAAATTGAGAGCAGAGTGTCAGTCATTTATTCCCACACCAGACAGCTCTGTACATGAGGTTAGTTTGAATTCAGCTGTTTATTTTGGGATGTATGAATGTTTAGAAATGATTGTAGTTTTGTACGAGACATTTCTATCCATGAATTACGAATCTGAAAATCTTTGTCGGGACAGATAGTCATCACTTAACACTGTTACACTGGCTGCATCATTTTGAGTGTCATGAACTTAAAGGAACACTTCACTGTTTTTTTTCATATTAAACTACGTTATTCCCTTAACTAAGACGAGTTGATACATACCTCTCACGTTTCAATGCGTGCACTCACTGGCCCTGGCGCGTGACGCAACTTTGATAGCACTTAGCTTGCCCAGTTCATTCATTAGGATCCAAACAGAGATGAAGTTAGAAGCGACCAAACACCTCCATGTTTTCCTTATTTAAATACAGTTACATGAGTAGTCACCTGACAAGTATGGTGAGACAAAATAAAACTTGGTGCATTTCTAAGCAGGTAAGAGGAATAACTATATTGTGTGGTGCAGTAATTTCCTCACTCTTGCACTTCCAGTTTCACTTTGAAGTGAGGATATTACTGGGTCGAGTCTAAGTGCTCCCTATTGTTATTTCGCCGCACAATATAGTTATCCCTCTTACCTGCTTAGAAATGCACTACGTTTAATTTTGTCTCACCATACTTGGTCGTGTGACTACTCGTGTAACTGTATTTTGATAGGGAAAGTGAGAGGTATGTATCAACTTCGTCTTAGTTAAGGGAATAACGTAGTTTAATATGGAAAAACAGTGAAGTGCTCCTTTAAAGGTTTGAGTGAGGGTGTCCTTTTAATGTGTAATGGACTGTACCGGTTTATGTCTGTTCATCTTTGCATATTGATGTCCTTTTTTTAGGTGCACTGTGTCAGGGGTCAGTGTAGCACTTCGAGTGCAAAAGAGGGGATTGGAGAAGTTGGTGTCCAGCAGCAGGAGGTGTCAGCCCCTGTGTTCTCAACAGACCTTGCCAGTGGTCAGTTATAGTTTTGAGTAAATGTTGTTAACTTCTGATAATGCATGTTGTGCCTGCTAAGGATCTGCAGCATGAAAAACATGTGGCAATATCAGGCCATTTTTTTATGTCCTGGTGGACATTTTGATTACAATTTTGTCTGGTATGCTTGGTAAATACTGGGGTCTTGCAAAGCACTGCGCCTTCATGTCCTGTGTTCTCTTCAACAGATGCCGAATTGAGAGCAGAGTGTCGGTCATTTATTCCCACACCAGACAGCCCTGCACAAGAGGTTAGTTTGAATTCAGCTGTTTATTTTGGGATGTATGAATGTTTAGAAATTATGTAGTTTTGTAAGGGATATTTTTATCAATGAATTACAATTGTACTGCAGGTACAGTCTGAAAGTCTTTGTCGGGACAGATAGTCCTCACTTAACACTTTGTTAACCTGGCTACATCATTTTGTGATGTACGTGTGTCATACACTTAAAGGTTTGAGTGAGTGTGTCCCTTGAATGTGTAATGGACACTGTACCAGTTGATGCCTGTTCATCTTTGCATATTGATGTCCATTTTTTAGGTGTTCTGTGTCAGGGGTCAGTGTAGCACTTCGAGTGCAAAAGAGGGGATTGGAGAAGTTGGTGTCCAGCAGCAGGAGGTGTCAGCCCCTGTGTTCTCAGCAGACCTTGCCAGTGGTCAGTGATAGTTTTGAGTAAATGTTGTTAACTTCTGATAATGCATGTTGTGCCTGCTAAGGATCTGCTCTGCAGCATGAAAAACATGTGGCAATATCAGGCCATTTTTAGTGAGGGATGTGAGTTGGGAATGTTATGGCTGTTTGTGGTTTTATGACTTGAGGAAAGTTAGGCACTGAATCTCCCTGTGTTCTCTTGTACAGAGACCAAATCGAGATTGGAGTGCCAATCATCCAGATCCACACCAAACGACTCTGCATGTGAGGTGAGTTTGAATTTATCTGTGCTTTGAAATTGACCAATGATTGAAGTACTGTGGTGTTCCATGGAACACAATTTTCAATGTTTTAGTAAGCATCTTGAAGTTACAGTAGAAATGCCTTCTATTCAGTATGGATGGTCTTTACTAACCATGGTGTCCTCCTAACACTGGTGTGTTTCTGAGTGTGCCATACACTGGGAGTTCAATAGTGGATATGCTTTCTATTCAGTATGGATGGTCTTTACTAACCATGGTGTCCTCCTAACACTGGTGCTTTTCTGAGTGTGCCATACACAGGGAGTTCAATAGTGGAAGTCTGAGGGTTTGAGCATGGATGTCATTAAAAGTCCAAAGGACAGTGTCCTTGCGTACCATGAGTTTGTCTGTGTTACAAACTGTCCTCAAGTATCATGAATATTCCTCGGTATCACACACTGATGTAAAAACTACAGCACATTCTTGTAAAGTGGCTAGTTAAGGAATAGTGTTTTCTCTCTTTAATTCACATTCTTAGTTCTGGGATCTATGTGTACCTATATTGTGCATTGTCACCTGTTTCTTGCGGCTTGATGCTGAAATTTCTTATGCAGTGACATGCCTCCCTTAAACAAAATGGTTGCTAAATTTAGTTAAATATTTTGTCTTTGCACATACTGTATGGAGTATTCCCATCTGTTGACCATGGAGTATTCCCATCTGTACCAGTTTATGTCTGTTCATCTTTGCATATTGATGTCCTTTTTTTAGGTACACTGTGTCAGGGGTCAGTGTAGCACTTCGAGTGCAAAAGAGGGGATTGGAGAAGTTGGTGTCCAGCAGCAGGAGGTGTCAGCCCCTGTGTTCTCAACAGACCTTGCCAGTGGTCAGTTATAGTTTTGAGTAAATGTTGTTAACTTCTGATAATGCATGTTGTGCCTGCTAAGGATCTGCAGCATGAAAAACATGTGGCAATATCAGGCCATTTTTTTTATGTCCTGGTGGACATTTTGATTACAATTTTGTCTGGTATGCTTGGTAAATACTGGGGTCTTGCAAAGCACTGCGCCTTCATGTCCTGTGTTCTCTTCAACAGATGCCGAATTGAGAGCAGAGTGTCGGTCATTTATTCCCACACCAGACAGCCCTGCACAAGAGGTTAGTTTGAATTCAGCTGTTTATTTTGGGATGTATGAATGTTTAGAAATTATGTAGTTTTGTAAGGGATATTTTTATCAATGAATTACAATTGTACTGCAGGTACAGTCTGAAAGTCTTTGTCGGGACAGATAGTCCTCACTTAACACTTTGTTAACCTGGCTACATCATTTTGTGATGTACGTGTGTCATACACTTAAAGGTTTGAGTGAGTGTGTCCCTTGAATGTGTAATGGACACTGTACCAGTTGATGCCTGTTCATCTTTGCATATTGATGTCCATTTTTTAGGTGTTCTGTGTCAGGGGTCAGTGTAGCACTTCGAGTGCAAAAGAGGGGATTGGAGAAGTTGGTGTCCAGCAGCAGGAGGTGTCAGCCCCTGTGTTCTCAGCAGACCTTGCCAGTGGTCAGTGATAGTTTTGAGTAAATGTTGTTAACTTCTGATAATGCATGTTGTGCCTGCTAAGGATCTGCTCTGCAGCATGAAAAACATGTGGCAATATCAGGCCATTTTTAGTGAGGGATGTGAGTTGGGAATGTTATGGCTGTTTGTGGTTTTATGACTTGAGGAAAGTTAGGCACTGAATCTCCCTGTGTTCTCTTGTACAGAGACTAAATCGAGATTGGAGTGCCAATCATCCAGATCCACACCAAACGACTCTGCATGTGAGGTGAGTTTGAATTTATCTGTGCTTTGAAATTGACCAATGATTGAAGTACTGTGGTGTTCCATGGAACACAATTTTCAATGTTTTAGTAAGCATCTTGAAGTTACAGTAGAAATGCCTTCTATTCAGTATGGATGGTCTTTACTAACCATGGTGTCCCCCTAACACTGGTGTTTTTCTGAGTGTGTCATACACTGGGAGTTCAATAGTGGAAATGCCTTCTATTCAGTATGGATGGTCTTTACTAACCATGGTGTCCTCCTAACACTGGTGCTTTTCTGAGTGTGCCATACACTGGGAGTTCAATAGTGGAAATGCCTTTTTTTCAGCATGGATGGTCTTTACTAACCATGGTGTCCCCCTAACACTGGTGTTTTTCTGAGTGTGTCATACACTGGGAGTTCAATAGTGGAAATGCCTTCTATTCAGTATGGATGGTCTTTACTAACCATGGTGTCCTCCTAACACTGGTGCTTTTCTGAGTGTGCCATACACTGGGAGTTCAATAGTGGAAATGCCTTCTATTCAGTATGGATGGTCTTTACTAACCATGGTGTCCCCCTAACACTGGTGTTTTTCTGAGTGTGCCATACACTGGGAGTTCAATAGTGGAAATGCCTTCTATTCAGTATGGATGGTCTTTACTAACCATGGTGTCCCCCTAACACTGGTGTTTTTCTGAGTGTGCCATACACTGGGAGTTCAATAGTGGAAATGCCTTCTTTTCAGCATGGATGGTTTTTACTAACCATGGTGTCTCCCCAACACTGATGTTTTCCTGAGTCTGCCATACACTGGGGGTGCCTCTCATTTGGCTTATGTACATCCTCCCTTCCGCCTTGATCCTCATTGATCTACATAAAGAATGATGGGGCGGCAACAATGGGATAGTCTATTCGGTTTTAGTTATAGATCAGTGGGAACGCCCCTCGAGGATCGAGGAGAGATGTTTAGAGGCACCCTGGGAGTTCAATAGTGGAAGTCTGAGTGTATGAGCATGGATGTCATTAAAAGTCTGATGGACAGTGTCCTTGCATACCATGAGTTTGTCTGTGTAACAAACACATGCACAGATTTTTTACCTTTTTTCACAAAATTACTTTAGTTTATTAGAATTGATTTTACTGTTGTTTTACTTAAATAGATTACTTAAATATCTCAAATAGTTCATTAACATATTTCCTTGCTGTTGGCGGTTATGTAGTGCTGTGGCTAGGAATAAGAGAATAATCAGTTTCATTGTCCCTATCAGTTAGTTACCCACTGTTTTGCTAGTGGCCTGTATTGTGGAATCACAGGACTCAGGTTCAGAAACCACATGTGTTGTGTGTTTTAAATGTCAGAGTTTCAAGTATAAGCATATATGTTTCTTGTGTGTGTGTGTGTGTGATGAGTGACATCCCAACAGTTAGCCAAACAGGAAGTCAGGAATTGAATAGATATGTTTCACTATAATATCTCAAAAGTAACTTCTTTCCCCCTTTATATCTCTCCTGATGGATTTGTAGAAAATGTTGTTTGAAAGTAACCATTTTTTTTATTTGTTTTTTTAATTCATGATATAATTTTTATGTGTAAAGGTTAACATTTATTTCATGTTTTGAACATTTTTGCCACAGTGTACAATTCATCAGCTGGTTTTTGAAATGGTGAGAATTGACAAATGCTGGATATGCCATTCACCTTTGACATCTATCAGATGGTGCGGTCTAAGATGCAAACGTAAGTGTGTTTTTCATCTTCTCCCAATTAATGCATCTCTCAGTATGCCATAAATAGTTTAATTTCATGCCATGAGTCCGTTCCAGTCTCACAACTATAAAGCATAAAACCATGTTGATTGAATGTTTTATAATTTCAAACCATTGCGGTTGAGAACACTGGAGTGGCAGATATAATGACGTACCAAGCAAGGGAGTTTGCAAGCGGAGGCACGTGGCAGAGAACAGGGAGCATAGGTGCAAACTAGTCGCCTTTTGGCAAAATGTACCGTTTTGGAATCAAAATAGGCCATTTGCGTAGGCTGGGTAAACCTTGACCTGCCGGCAATTTGGATTTCGCCCTACAGCTCAGGCTGGAAACCTGCACATCCATCTCACCTGCTTCCTGTCCCCATCTTCTGGATCCAGTCACAAACTAGCTTATCCAAAAGGCACAGTCAGATCTTTACACTTTTGGATAGTCCTTCAACCAATCAGTCATCTGAACTATGCCCATTGACCACGCCTCTTATGCAGTAGAAATGCAGTGCCGACTCCCCAGACTAATGTTCAATCTTAAAAGATTGAGCTTAGTATGGTGATAGCCAGACTAGCTACAACCTTAAATGCTCGCAAATGTATCTCTCTTTCATCCAGTACGCTGCAGCTCAGCTACATGCATTACGCTGCAGCTCAGCTACACATATGCTCACAAACTTTGAAGATGAAGTTAAACCTTCATCGAACTTGCACATTTCTTAGAATGTCTATATACTCGAAATGCCTGTCCAATATAGCCTGGCTTGCGCCTACCACTTCTCAAATGAGACGTGGTCTGGCAACCAGCCGTTCATTTTCTCCTATTTGAAAAAATGCCCAGATCCGTTCATTGGGCGCCACGGATGTCTATCAAATGTGCATAGCTCATCATCGTCTTGCTTTCCCCCCTCTTCTGTGATTGGTCCCCTATCTCAGGCAAAAATTAAGGCAGTAGCTTCCAGACCTAAGCAGCGTGAATCAAATCACTGCGTAAGGCAGGATGGGAACACTTAGGCTATGTCCGATAAGCATCTCCAAGTGTTTCTTTTTTCTAACATTTTCTACATTTTTGCCGTCCAATAAGTCACTGGGCCTATCTTTACCCATCTGAGTAGGGATGGCGAAAACTACTAATTTTCTTGACCGACCACCGAGCCTCATTAGCCGGTTGAAACCGGTTAACCGATTCGTTTAAAATATTCTACGCTATTTGAAATAACAGCCACGCAGTTTTGCAACTCTGTCGCATCTCTCTGTCCCCCGCTCACACACACAGCCCCGGCGGCGGCGCCGCACTTTCACTCACGTCACTGTTTTTAAAATCCCCTAGAGCGCGAAACATGAGTCCCGCAAACCAAGGAGCTTGCAAATAAGTGGAGGACAAATGGCTCCTTCGTTTCGAAATGGTTTGGGTACAAGGTGATCGCGTTGCAAATAAAGGCGTTTGTCTAGCGTTAGAAGCTCATTTGAAACTGAAATTGCCGCGGCTCACTTAAGAAAATGACAGCTCCGAGGAGACGCCGCTATAGCTTGAGGAAGTAGGCCTACTAACAATAATAAAGAAAGATGATCATCATTACCTTATCTGTTACCATTGCTGACCCTTCCTGACCCTTCCTGAAATGTAGATGTAATGTGTTTCCAAATCTAAGCCCATCTTATGTGGAAAGTTGCTGCAACACGATAAAAACCAATGGATAAAACGGGCACCTCCAGATTGCAAAAGGCCAAGGCATGCGTGCGAATGTTTTTATTGGTTTATTAGTAGCCTACAAGCAGGCGAGTTATTACAAATTGAGTGTGAGGGATAATTTGTTAACTTCACGCAAAAAAGACCTTGGAATGAGATGGCTAGCTGTAGTAGCGTTTAGTCCACTGTCTATAATAATAGCCTAATTTAGAGATCGTTTTTTTTTTTTTTTTAACCGACTAGCGACAACTTTGATCGGCTAACGTGGATACGGTCAACCATCGGTCAAACAGTCACCGGTTAACATCCCTACATCTGAGTTGACAATAGATCGAGTGGGCTTTTCAAGTCGACTTTGAATTTAGAATTTAGTAGTCATGATGAACAAAAACTTTAGGCCTAATAAATCCAGACCTAATTCAATAGATCCACCAAGCAATTGGCAATCCAAATGCTTCTAGGTGTCTCCACAGCTTTTCAATTACTTTCCTTTTATTCCCACAAGCCTTCTTAGTTAATGTAGGATAAACATTTCAGCATTTCTGTTCTTCCATTCTGCCAAAAGTCTTTGGGCCAAGAATGCATTCTGAAACATAGCCTATATGGCCTCACACCTTGCACATTACACGTTACAAAAATAATCGGTCTTTGATCAGGTCAGGCTACTAATGTATCTGTTTTACAGTAACAATGCTTTTATATTCATGATCTCAAGTCTCTTAAAGTGTAAGTTTGGCGGAAATTGAAAAAAATGCTATTTTCTGAATCAAAATACATCAACTAAGCCGTGGAGGAAGTAATTTTCGCTCATCACGCAGTACAGAGCTAGCACGGGCAGGAGCTACAGTCCAAAATAGCAAATAGTCGGTTAGCATGGGGCCAACAGCCACACGCTTTCAAAATCGCATTTTTAACATTGCTCAAAACAGCACCAAACCTCATCAGTAGCTTGCTCTAGGTGTCTACACATAAAACGAAGCACCAATCAGTCTGTAAACTTTGGAATACCTTCATTTCCCGACTATTAGCCGCAGCTTATACATTGATTTGGCAAAATTTCTTCAGCTATGAGGTTAATACAGGGGGCCAGTTAATACGGTGTTTAATATGGTTTTGTTTCTTTTAAGTTGCATAAAACACTGTCCTGCGGCTTATACACAATGCGGCGCTTATATGCGGGAAATTACTGTAGTTAGTATACACGTAAAATCAATTGGAGACCGCAACCCCATCTGAAGCACAGAAATGTCACGCGAGATCTCACACGGGAGCTCGTGGACTTTCCTTCGTGAGGAGCTGGAGGGGGTAAGTGTTCATAACAGTCTTCTTTTGTAAATGTCGGGTTCGTGAGCCAAGTTGTTGGTGCTTCGTTTTATGTGTAGACACCTAGAGCAAGCTTCTGACGAGGTTTGGCGCTGTTTTGAGCAATGTTAGTGGTTTAACAATGCGTTTTTGACTACCCGTAGCAATAGCTTCCGTGTGATATCTCGCGTGACATTTCTGTGGTTCAGATGGGGTTGCGGTCTCCAATTGATTCTACGTGTATACAAACTATTCCAAAGTTTACAGACTGATTGGTGCTTCGTTTTATGTGTAGACACCTAGAGCAAACTGCTGACGAGGTTTGCCGCTGTTTTGAGCAATGTTAGTGGTTTAAAACTGCGATTTTGAAAGTGTGTGGCTGTTGGCCCCATGCTAACCCACTGTTTGCTATTTTGGACTGTAGCTCCTGCCCATGCTGTATTGCGTGATGAGCGGAAATTACTTCCTCCACGGCTTAGTTGATGTATTTTCATTCATATTTTCAATTTCCGCCAAACTTACACTTTAATTGTTAAGATGATGCCATATGATTAATCTAATCTGTGATACATACATTTCTAACTTTGAATGAGTAATGTAAATGCTCTGCCACTCCAGTGAATTCTACCTTAATGGTGGAAACCTGTGTCCTTTTGGGTCTAAATTGAATTTTAAAAAATGATTTGGTCTAAATTGAATTTTAGCCATCACTCAAACTGCGCATTTGTACTAAATAGTTCATTTTGTTCACATTTCTTGATTTTATATGTTTCAAAAGTGTGAAGCTGTTTGCATTTATGAAGAAAATGAGTATGTGATGAGTCAACATGGGAAACTGCTCAATTGTTGTCTAACGCTGTGGTTTGCCTAATTTTGTCTATGAAGAATGCTGTGGTGTGTGGCATAAAAACTGCCTCCAGAAATCCTCAGAAGACTGGGATATAGATGTAAGTGTACATTGAAGTATATATCAATATAATGAGTTTGTTTTTTTAATTCATTCATTTCATTCCATTAATTTCATTCTACTTTACAGGATGATGTAACATCAGCATCTGATGATGAGTACATACCAGAGTCTGTATCGGATTCAGAAAGCTCAGGGACAGAGTTGAGTGTTGAGTTGCCTGAACCATCCAAAACGTCCCATACCACTAACATGCCTGATTTAGGCGATACTTTTGCTGAAGAAGAACAGATGAACACACAGGATATCTGTAAGAATTTCCTGATAGATGTAGAAACTATCGGTGGTCTCCAAAGTGACCCCGAACCAGAACCAGAAAGCTCAGAGTCAAACATGCAGAAAACAGGATGTGTGAGTTCCAAAAAGGGTACGGTGGATGTTCTTAGCCAAAGTAAATCCCCAACCAAATCAGGAAAACTCCTTAAAAGCCATGTCAATTATTGTTTTGTATGTGGAAAACCTCAAACAAAATTTGCACGTCATCTCGAGAGGCATGCACATGAAAATGCTGAAATCGCTCAGGCACTCCAGTTCCCCAAGTCATCAAAGGATAGAAAGGTTCTCCTTGAAAAATTCCGAAACCTTGGCAACTTCAAGCATAACTCAGTCGTGAAAACCACAGGATCAGGCTGTCTTAAAGTGAAAAGGAGTTCCAAACAGAGCAGCAGCAGCTCTGAGACGTATGATTACTGCTTGTACTGTAAGGGTATGATATCCAGAAAAGAACTTTCTCGACATATGAAAAGATGTGCTTTGAGACCCGAGAATAATGTTGAAGAGGGACCCGAGTTGAGAGAGAGAGTCATTGGCATAGCATCTGCTCAATCTACAATGTCCCAGCCAATTTCAAGTGAACTTTGGTCAGTGCTGGGCAAAATGCACAAGGATGCGGTGTCCTCTGCTGTAAGGAATGATCATTATCTCATGCAGTTTGCCCAGTCCCTCTTTAATAAACATGGGAGTGACAGATCAAAGCATGAGTATATAAGACAGAAAGTAAGGGAACTTGGGAGATTACTTGTGACTTTGCGCCTCACAACTAAAATCCATAACATGGAAGAGGCAATAAAACCAGGCAACTTCTTCATTCTTACTAGTGCGGTCAAGAGAGTTTCTGGTTTTGATCACCAAAACAACACATTCAAAGCCCCAAGTTTGGCCCTGAAAATTGGGCATTCTCTCAGAAAGATAAGTGACCTCATGATGTGTCGTGCTCTCATGGAAGAGGACCAAGAGGGGATCGATTCCATCAAGAGGTTTCATACACTTCAGGAAACAAAGTGGTCTGAATTAGTTTCCCATTCTGCCTTATCAAACCTGAGCGAGGCCAAATACAACAAGAGCGCCAGGCTTCCACTGGCCAAAGACGTTCAGAAGCTACAGTTACATCTTGGTCAGCAAGTGGAATTGGCTAAGGAGAAACTAGCCGATAATCCAACAGCAGGCACGTATGCGGCACTAGCAAAGGTGACCCTCTGTCAAGTAATTTTGTTTAATAGGAGGAGGGAAGGTGAAGTGGCGCGAATGACTGTAAAAAATTTTGAAGATCGTGACATGTCACAACTTAACGATGACATAAGCACTGGGCTTACAGAAGTTGAGAGGAGACTTTGCAAACAATTCGCCAGAGTGGAATTGAGGGGGAAAAAAGGACGAAAGGTTGCGGTGATCCTGACTCCTGACATGACTGCTAACCTGTCACTCCTCATTAGTAAGAGGAAAGAGTGTGGAGTTACTGAAGACAACGATTACCTCTTCGCTGTTCCTTGTAGTCTTGGCCACTACAGAGGGCAGTTTGGTCAATTTGCAGATGCTTGTGGAGCCGAAGATCCTCAAAACCTCAGATCAACTAACCTTCGCAAACAAATCGCCACAATAAGCCAAGTCATGAACTTGAAAGATAATGAACTGGATCAGCTGGCCGATTTTCTCGGCCATGACATTAGGGTGCATAGGGAGTACTATCGACTGCCCCAATCAACAATTCAGCTGGCTAAGATCTCAAAACTGCTTATGGCTATGGAGAAGGGAAGTGTGAAGGATATCCAAGGAAAATCTCTAGATGAAATCGGTGGTATGCATCATTTACATTTTGTTAAATATACCTGGTGTATGTGTATATGGTTGCTGATGTAATAACATTTTATAACATTTTTACATGGTCATTTAATAGATGACACAGAAGATATGGATACAGGATCACCGCAACTCCCTGATGTTTCCACTCTGCAAGGTAATGTTCAAATGGGGTCCCAAAATGCGGATTTTGTAATTGTATTAGTGAAATATTTAAAATAGGCTTCAAATGTGTAAACTTTCTATTGCCTACCCTCCTTGCTGTGTAGTTGATGCCATTGTTTTTTTGTTTTGTTTTGGTTTGTTTTGTTGTTAGACAATGAAGAAATGTTGGCTTCTGGCACTTTGCCTCACCTCTCCGAGACCGCAGCTCAAGGTATAATCTCAATAATGGACCCCAAGTTTGCCCAACATATCGCATGTAATGAGCTGGGATCTGTGGGTTCATTAGAGTATATTAAAATTGTTTTAGTCAGGAATTTGCCAGTAGTATGTTTGTTAGAAACTTTGTTAGAGGCATAGCTTCTTTTTATTTCTCCTCATTGTGACACATATGCTTTATGGTTAGTATTTTGATTGTATTGGTGAAATATTTAAAGGAACACTTTTTTCGTATGAAACTACGTTATTCCCTTAGTTAAGACGAGTTGATGCATACCTCTCACATTTCAATGCGTGCACTCAAAGGCTCTGACGCACGGCGCTACTTTGATAGCACTCTAGGTAGCACAGTTCATTCATTAGGATCCAAAGAGAGATGAAGTTAGAAGCGACCAAACACCTTCATGTTTTCCCTATTAAAATACAGTTCCACGAGTAGTCACACGACCAAGTATGGTGAGACAAAATAAAACGTGCATTTCTAAGCAGGTAAGAGGGATAATTATATTGTGTGGCGGAATAACACTTGGGAGTACTTTGACTCGGCACAGTAATATCATCACTCTTGTACTTTCAGTTTCACTTTGGAGTGAAGATATTACTGCGCCGAGTCGAAGTGCTCCCAAGTGCTAGTCCGCCACACATTATAGTTCTCCTTCTTACTCGCTTAGAAAAGCACCACGTTTTATTTTGTGTCACCATACTAGTCGTGTAACTACTATTGTAACTGTATTTTAATAGGGAAAACGTGGAGGTGTTTAGTTGCTTCTAACTTCATCTCTATCAAAGTAGCGCTGCGCACCAGAGCCAGTGAGTGTGCGCATTGAAATGCGAGAGGTATGTATCAACTCGTCTTACTCAAGGGAATGGCGTAGTTTTAGCGTAGGGAACAGCCTAATGTTATTTCAAACATTTTCTATTACCTACCCTCCTTGCTGTGTAGTTGATGGCATTGTTTGTTTTGTTTTTTTTGTGTCTTGTTTTTAGACAATGAAGTAATGTTGGCTTCTGGAACTTGTGGATCGCCTCACCTCTCTGAGACCGCAGCTCAAGGTATGGTTATTGCTTTTGCTATTTGGAAGATGCCTTTGTCCAAAGCGACATACAAATCAAAACAAAACAATACAATCATTAATTTAACAGCGAACAATTTCAAAAAGTTGGTCAGACTACAGTAGGGAGAATAGCAACATAATCAATATCAATTAAAGCGATAACCTAATGAAAATAAACAATGAATATAGTATAATAGCAAACAAACAAAGTCATTCAATCAATCATATTATGACAGGTATAATTTCAATAATGGACCCAAAGTTTGCCCAACGTATCTCATGAGCTTGGATTTGTGGGTTCATTAGAGTATATTAAAAAGGTTTTAGTCAGGAATTTGCTACTAGTATGATTGCTATCTTTTTGTCATCTCTCTTCATTGTGACATATGCTTTGTGATTAGTATTTTGATGTCTTCAGTAGTTTGCATGATCATTTTAAAACAGGGAAGACTTGACCTGTGTACATCTACATCATTTTGTAGTAAAATGATCACTCAAGGTATTGTTGCAGTCACACTCTCCATCCAGTTTAACAACTTTGCCATGAGTTTTAGTTATTATAATATAGAATTGTCTGTCTGCTTGTTATGTGCATGGCAGTAGAATATATTACAGTTTTGATTGGTCTGCAGATAGGCTCTTTAAGCCCATACACTTATACTGTGCAATATTTTTTTAGATGACCTGTGGAACTCTGTCTGTGTGACTTCTAGTTCACCTCATCTCCCTGACTCAGTCACTCAAGGTATTATTTAAATGCTCTCCATCACTAGGCACGCTTGCTATGGTGCAGTCTACACCTACATTATGTTTGGTTAAACATGTAAAGCACATAAAGAAGCTGGATGTATTTTGTGTTTTATCACACACATTTTGTCGACAAGTTCCAGTTTGTTTGGCAATTTTGAACAGCAACATCCCTGCCTGCAAGTACTGTACATCTTGAAGGATCTTTTATCTTTTCATATCTTCTAATGTTTTTTGTAATTGTTCAGGTTTCCGTGTTTCATCAAGACGGTGTGTGAAGAGACCATGGTCTGAGGAGGAGATACAAGCTGTGATGAAACATATGAGGCCTTTTATTGAAAACGGTGTCACTGTCACCAGTGAGCAGTGCCTGAAGTGCAAGGAAAAGGAACACCCTGTCTTGGAGACCAGATCTATACAAAACCT
>NC_085005.1:4101159-4181159 GCF_963854185.1 Sardina pilchardus | reverse complement strand
TAAAATGTATCATTAAATTGTGTGGGACTATATCTCTGTGACATTACTTGAATATTTCTGTCATGTATTTGACCTGTAATAGCCTAGTATGCTAGCCTGGGTGTTCCCATGCTGCCTTGTGCTCTATTTCATTCACGCTGCTAAGACAGTCTGGAAACTACCGCCCTAATTTTTGCCTGAGATAGGGGATCACAGAAAAGGGGGGAAAGCAAGACGATGATGAGTTATGCACAAACACATTTGATAGACATCCGTGGCGCCCAATGAACGGATCTGGGCATTTTTTTAAATACGAGAAAATGAAAGTTTGGTTACCAGACCATGTCTTATTTGAGAAGGCAGAATAGAAAACACCTTGGATGCTGAAATGACATTTCAGTCTTTCACACCTACTTGCTTCAATACTAACCTCTCTCTCTCTCTCTCTCTCTCTCTCTCTCTCTCTCTCTCTCTCTGTGTGTGTTTGTGCGCCTGCATGTGTGTGTGTGTGTGTGTGCGCTTGTGTAGTGTGTACGGTTGTCCTCTGGCTAAGAAGCGGAAGAGCCAAGAGAGGACCTCCCTGGAGCCAGTGACCAAGCGGCCGGACCTCCACTACAGCCGACCAATGGAGGAGGGGAACCAGGGGGAACTCGACGAGGAAGAGGAGGAGGAGGAAGAAGAGGAGGAAGTAGAGAGAGAAGAGGGACAGGAAGGGGAAGCTGATGACGAGGAGGAGTTCTCCGAGGAAGAGACAGGGGAGATGGAGGAGGAGGAGGAAGAGGAAGGCGACGAAGAGTATGAGGATGGAGAGATCGAGGGAGAGCTGGAGGGAGAGGTGGAGGGAGAGGTAGAGGGAGAAGAGGTGGAGCAGATGGAGGATGATGAGGACGATCAGGAGGACGATGACAACAGCGATGAGGAAGAGGACGAGAACGAGGAAGATGATGACGAGCATGAGGAGGATGAAGAGTTCGGTGATCAAGGTCACACACAAGGTGAGCTTGACTGTGTTGCGCATTACAGCAGAACCCAAAACACACACCTGTGTGGCTTATTACAGCAGAACCCAAAACACACACCTGTGTGGTGCATTACAGAAGAACCCAAAACACACACCTGTGTGGCGCATTACAGCAGAAGAACCCAAAACACACACCTGTGTGGTGCATTACAGCAGAACCCAAAACACACACCTGTGTGGCGCATTACAGCAGAAGAACCCAAAACACACACCTGTGTGGTGCATTACAGCAGAACCCAAAACACACACCTGTGTGGCGCATTACAGCAGAAGAACCCAAAACACACACCTGTGTGGCGCATTACAGCAGAAGAACCCAAAACACACACCTGTGTGGTGCATTACAGCAGAACCCAAAACACACACCTGGTTCCAGAGTAGTATATTGATTGTGGCACGAATCTAATGTTTAAAACCTTCTAAGTCTGACATTCAAAAGAATAGATTGATAACAAGGCCAATACATTTCTCCCTATAGCCTATTACTGTAAACACCATCCCATGCTAATCCCAAATCCCCTACACACTTGAAAAGAGAAAATTAGGTGCCTAAGCTCCACTTCCTCTCCCATCACTGGATTAATGCAGGACACCTACCCCACTATTCTGATGTCTGAAGTCAAGTATTTTATTTTTTATTTAAGTATATTCTGGTGAGCGTTTTATGCCTTTATTGATAGTGACAGGAAGTGAATGGGAGAGAGAGTGGGGGCGGGATCTGGAAAGGACCACAGAGCGAGAATCGAACCCGGGTTGCCGGCGTGCGGTGCAGGTGCCCCAGCCAGTTACGCTACAGCTGGGGCCTAAAGTCAAGTATTTTGAGGTCATCACAAAAGCCTTTCAGTGGATCACCCTGTATGGTATACTTTAGAATTTAGAATGATGAAGGAAATCGAGTAGAGAATTGCAGATATGGCACAGAATGAGCTATTCAACACATCCACCTGCTCATATGCAACAATAAGACACAAAAACATTACATGTCTGGTGGACCACCCTCATTCTCATCATCCAACTGTGTTGAGCTGTTGATGAACTAGCGAGCTAATCATCTAATGGGATCTAACCTGGCAAAAATCACACATATAGTGTGGCTCTTCTGTTAGTCCTCTTTGGAGGCTGACGTTTTCTTTATTTTAATAGTTTAATAGTGCAGCTTCAGTTGCATGACGCGTGGAGTATTCCACTTTATCATGTTTCAGACATCAATGTTGTGTTAATTTGTCCTTCAGTTATGATGAATTATGGTTATATGGCCACAAATGAAGTCAAATGTATGTCTGGAAAGGTGTCCATGATAATGAAAATAGATACATGTATACAATTTTAATCAACTTCCCAGCCTCAGGATGAAAGGAATCTAATCTATTCAAGATTGTGTGATAGCATTTCAATGATGTTTACCAATGGGAAAAATCTCAGTAATTTTCATTTTTCCATTAATCTTTAAAATCTGAAATAATTAGTCATTCATTGTTGTCATAGACTGGTGTTCGCTTGCCTAATTAATTTTTATCTTAATTGAAACAGCCCCTGATGAAGAGAATTGCTAAATAATTTACAGAGATATAAAAATGCAAAACACCTTATATTGACAACTGCAATATCAATGCATAATTTCACCTTTTAGTTATTAACTGCATTCCCAAAACAGGTCATGTTCTCTCTCTCTTTCTCTCTGTAACTTTCTTTCTCTCTCTTTCTCTCTCTCTCTCTCTGTCTCTCTCTCTCTCTCTCTCTGTAACTTTCTCTCTCTCTCATTTACTCTCATATCATCCTTATCTGTCTTTCTCTTGTTCTCCCTCTATAGATTAGATATTAGATTCAACTTTATTGTCACTGTCCAGAGTACAAGTACAAAGACAACGGAATGCAATATGTGTCTGACCGCAAGTGCAATGTGATACACAAAGTATAGACAGGTGGAGGTGGTGCATAAACAGGAACAAGAAATATAGTCCAGTGTAGACAGTAGTGTACAGTTGGTTTACAGAAGGTGGTATAACTTTCTCTCTCTCTGTTTGTTCTTCTCTCATCAGAGAACTGTTACACAAATGGCGGACAATCACACGGAGAGAAAGCCGTGGACACCAACAACAACAACAACAGCGGCGGCGGCGGTGGTGGTGGTGGAGGGCCCGGCCCTAACCCGGCCACCGGCGAGGAGTACGAGAACTACGACGAGCTGGTGGCCAAGTCGCTGCTCAACCTGGGCAAGATCGCCGAGGACGCCGCCTACCAGGCCATGACCGAGTCGGAGATGAACAGCAACTCCTCCAACAGCGCCGAGGAGGACGACGAAGACCACGACGACGACGACGATGACGACGACGACGATGACGACGAGGCGGGCGGCGGTGGCCGTAAGAACGGCGCCCTCAGCGTGGACCTGGACAGCGACGTGGTGCGCGAGACGGTGGACTCCCTCAAGCTGCTGGCCCAGGGCCACGGGGCCGTGCTCCCCGAGGAGGGCTACCCGCACGCGGCCACCGCAGGAGACGGGGGTGGGGGTGGCGCTGGAGGAGGTGGAGGTGGCGGGCCTGCAGGGGAGGAGACCCAGGAGGAGGAGTGCCTGAGCAGCCTGGAGTGCTTGCGTAACCAGTGCTACGACCTGGCGAGCAAGCTGAGTGAATCGCAGCTCCCTGCGCCCGACCACGCCTCACTCCCGCAGCATCAGCACCAGCAGCAGCCGCATCATCACCATCAGCATCCGCAGCATCCGCAGCAGCAGCATCAGCACCACCACCACCACCTCCAGCACCTGCAGCCCGGGGGCCCGGACGGCCACGGCCTCCCGCCGCACATGCACCTGTACGGGCCGGGCATGCTGGCAGAGCAGCCCCAGCAGCCCCAGCACCACCAGCAGCACCAGCAGCACCAGCAGCACCAGCCGCAGCAGCAGCACCAGCCCCTGGAGCGCAGCTACTCGGACATGGTGAACCTGCTGAAGCTGGAGGAGCAGCTGAGCCCCGTGTCCCACAGCAGCGGAGGAGGAGGAGGCGGCTACGGGACGGCGGTGCCGGGGCCTCCGCCCGACGAGGACACCACCTCGGTGACGTCGGAGCGCTCGGACGAGGCCTACGACATCACCAAGGGCAACCTGACGCTGCTGGAGAAGGCCATCGCGCTGGAGTCGGAGCGCGCCAAGGTGATGCGCGACCGCTCGGCCTCGGAGCAGGGGCCTCTGGGGCGCAAGGACAACCACCACCACCACCACCACCACCACCATCACCACCACCACCGCGGGCACGGGCACGGGCACGGGCACGGAGAACACAGCCCCAGGCAGAGCAGCGGGGCGGAGGAGAGGAGGGCACGCATGCACCATGAGGGCGCCAAGAGGGCCTACTACAGCAAAGGTAATATCATCACCATGGTAACCTAATAATAGTAACAACAACAACAATAATTGTCCCCAGAGCATAACTTTGGGTTAAAGGAATTATCCGGAGTAAAATGGACTTTAGATCAATTTACGGATGATTGGGAGTACATACGTTGAGTTGACATCAAATCACGTCATTCGGATTCGATTTTAACGTTTTTAGCCAAAACTCGTTAGCCTGGAAGTGAACCGGGCATGTCCTTTCACCGCTACAAAACACTATTTTTATACCTCTTCTACAGTTCCAAACAACATTACACACGTGGTAGTGAGTAGAGGGTCCCTAAAGCCAAACCGAAGTATCCCGAGGTCTTTATGTGGTCGGATAGAGAGTCCAGGATGAATTTCATCAAGCCAGTACCTTTCCGGAAATGTTGTAGCTGCAGCTGCCATCTTTAGGGGAACATTTCACCAACATTTCAGCAACATTTCCGGAAAGGTACTGGCATGATGAAATTCATCCTGGTAATGATAATAATATTATCATGTCATTGTATCAATAGTATCACATCATCTGCATACAGTACGCCATGATGTTCATGAAGCTTTCCCATATACAGTAGAATGTGCGCTAGGCTAGTGCAACACTGCTGTAAAGCTCCATAGCAACGCGACTGTACCTCAGTTAAGCCAATCGTTGAGCCCTTTTAATAACTGTCCCTGACTGCCGTGTGCACCCCAGGGAGAGATCTCAGAAATGCATTAGCTTCTGTCAATGCAGTTTGGTATGCCATTACTGTACGTTCTGTTGAGCCAACCATATTGACATTCTGTATGAACTGAAGAAAGCCTCCCAGCAGTGATATGCAATTTTCTACTAGTCTATAATGACCCATAATACTTAATGTAATCAGTAAACATGAACAAACAATTGCTTCTGCATTAATAAATAAGTCATTATTACCTGTATAAATGGATGGTTGCTCAAGCCACGATCACATTTGAACCAATTCATTTATATTTGCATTGAATGAGATGTTAATTAAATAACGTTGATGAGTGTATAATTCACAAAGAGAAAAGCGCTTTGGTTGGCTGGCGGCTGGATTGCGTGTGAACACACAGATGGACAAGTACACATTGTGTTGTCTCTAAAGGTAAGCTCTCTTTCTTAGCACAGACAAACAAGCGAAAGACAAACAGACACCAGCAATACTGGCTGTAAACAGAGACAGAGACAGAGACAGTTCCCCTGTAGCACAGCAGACCCTATTACACAGACGGGAACACACAGAGATCAGCAGGTACTGTAGATAAAAAGATAGACACACACAACACATCCAAGGGAGATAAACAGAGAGACCAACTTACATACATACCTGTCAGACAGATACATACCTGTACAGACAGGCAGACAGAGAGACCAACTTATAGTACATAATTTACATACCTGTCAGACAGATAGATAGATGTACAGACAGGCAGACAGACACACAGACTGATTCACACAGGACGTGTTGTTAGTGCACGACGGCTGCATGGGTTTTCCATTTCCATGTTGCCGCCCATGTTAACAGTTTAGATCAAAGATTGTATAGTTACTGAGATGAATCATAAAGGGGTTTTTCAGTGGAACGAAATGGCCACTTCCTGCCTCCTAAAGGGGCGTGATCGGTGACGAAATAATCAGTGTAGAACGGTGTAGAAGCAGCAGAAGCAGTGTGCCGTTGAGAACAGGCGGCCTGCGCTATTAGCGGAGACAGAGACAGATCGCTAACAAAGTTATTTTTCTATGTATTTATCACGCTGGAAAATACGATTTCAATGTGGGAATGTTAGAAAGACGTGTGCCTTGGAGAATATGGGTTCATTACTTGCATTGCTAAATGTAGGGCTAAGGGAATGGTCATAATCCTAGATAAGGTTTATTTCTCCCATAGAAATACATTGACACCGGACCTCCCGTTTGCCTCCTAAAGGGGAGTGGCAGTTGCGAACCCTACGTCACAATGAAACCAGAATGTACCCTCTTATGAATGGTCTGGCTTCATAAAGCGTCTCTGGTGAGATCTTGCACACTGCCTGCGTGACACGCACGTCTCAGGCGCGCCTCGAGCCACACTGCCACCACGTGCCAGCTAGAAAAAGGAGCGATGCCTATTTTTCACAGAGACAAGCGTGTTGGAAGCGTTTCAGCCCAAAAAGTATTTCGATAGTCAGGCTGGCAGCAGCAGCAGCAGCGTTTCTGGTATGATTTGCTCACATGAAACTGCGATGCAGCAGTGACGGAACAGAAACGGACTACACATGCCACGGTGGGGATCCGAATTTAGCGCTACAGCGGGACTAACCCCTACGAGCACCAAGACTACAGGCAGCCAACAGTGGACACTACAGCGCACAACGCCGCATCCACAACAGGGGCAGCAGCAGACACAGGGGCACACGCCCCTCCTGGTTGGACAGGGCTGTGGCTACTACAAGAGAGGAGAGGAGAGGAGAGGAGAGGAGAGAGAGGGGAAAGAGAAGGAAGAGAGGAGAGGAGAGGAGTGGAGAGAGAGGAGAGGAGAGAGAGGACAGGAGAGAGAAAAGAGAGGAGTAGAGATAGGGGAGTGGAGAGAGGAGAAGAGAGGACAGAGAGGAGAAGAGAGAGAAAAGGAAACAAGAGGAGCAGAGAGATAGGAGAGGAGAGAGAGAAGAGAGGAGAGGAAAGAGTGGAGAGGAGAGGAGTGAGAGTAGAAGATAGAGAGAGAGGAGAGGAGAGGAGAAGATAGAGAGAGAGGAGAGAGAGAGGAGAGAAGAGAGAGAGAGGAGAGGCCTGGCCTGTCAGCCATGAGTAATGGCCATTTGCACGGGCCGTTAGTGCTGCAGATCTCATCTGCTGGATGCTGTTCCATGGCCTATTTACTCTCCCTCTCAGACCTCTCCACACACATGCAAGCTCTCTCTCTCTCACACACACACACACACACACACACACACACACCACTCACACACACACATAAACACACACACACACACACACACACACACACTCACACACACACACACACACACACGTTCACACACAAACATACACACAGATGCTCTCTCTTTCTCTCTCTCTCTCTCTCTCTCTCACACACACACACACACACACACACACACAAGCATACACACAGATGCTCTCTCTCTTTCTCACACATACACATACACACACACACACACACACACACACACACACACACACACACACACACACACAGATGTTCACTCTCACACACACATACACAGATTCTCTCACACACACACACACTGCAGCTATTCTGTGGCATCTCTCTGAGCAGCTGGTAGCCCTCACAGTGCATCAGCCTCAGGTACACTTAACCAACAGGATCCCTGGCAACCTGCAGCGTCAATCACACTCATACGGTGCCTACATCACCCATACTACACTTCACTGTACTGAGGACTGGTGCCTACATCTCCCATACTGCATACTGCAGTGGACTGCACTGAAGACTTGTGCCTACATCACCCATACTGCACCTCACTGTACTGAGGACTGGTGCCTACATCACCCATACTGCAGTGGACTGCACTGAAAACTCGTGCCTACATCACCCATACTGCACTGCACTGACGACCGGTATCACATGTGAACAGGGACCAAGGAACTTAGTAGTGTACACACTGGATAGTCATAGATTTCAGCATTAAAAGTCTGGATATCAAATATCATGTTCAGTTCAAGATCTTCAAATCCACTTTAAAAAATGTACTTGACCAAGTACTAAAGGCTAGATATGAATCATTTTGTTGAAAAATGTATTGATGTTATTAGGTCAATCTGTTATTCCATTGGCTGTTGAGCAGTGGGAAAGCACACCATACAAGGGCAGAGGCATAGAGGAAGTAGTTCCTGTGAGGATCCAGGTTCCTGCTGAAGTTCCGTGACTTCCTGCAGTGTGAAAGGGCCTGATGATTACCCAGTTCTCATCTGGCTGGGCTCTGTTCTATCTGCTACGGTTCTCCACTGAATGGGCTTTGCTCTATCTGCTACGGTTCTCCACTGGCTGGGCTCTGTTCTATCTGCTCAATTTCATCACCAGACAGGTGGTGTCTTTGTAGCTGCCGTCAGTATGCTGAACAGCGGGGCCATATCCACCCCCACATCATTCCTCCTGCCCACTCTCTCTGTTCAACCTATGCAACAGATTGAATTATTCATTAGAGATCTCACTGGTAAGATGGAATGATGATGAGTAACAAAATCATGTTAACTTTTACAATGGAAGGCATTGTATCATATGATCAAAAGGCATTTTACTGAGACCACAGCACTGCACAGGACCACGTCTAGAAATGTCTCTCTGGCTGTTCGGACAGAAAGCGCGAAAACATGGTAATGATCTGAAAACATTAATATTTGATAACAGGAAAGCATGTTGTTAACACGCGGCTCTGCACTGCCAAAGTATGTTCTCCTGAACTTCAGAAGCCGCTGCTCATTAACGTTCCCATGACGAGGTTCCTGTGAGCCATACAGAACACACACATGCTACAGGGGCTCATGGGTTCAGCGTGTATCATGCTTCATCTTGGGGTCATCATCCGTGGAGCCGCAGAATCCATCCTCACATACATGTCTGGATATTTTGGATATATTAAACAGCTGCTCAGAGAGAAATATTAGGGAAGGGAACCAAGAACTGTCCTCTAGTGGTTCCATGTCAGACTGATGTACTGTGGGAAGGGAACCAAGAACTGCCCTCCAGTGGCTTGATGTCAGACTGATGTACTATACTCTATGTGGAGGCTCATTCTCTTAGGTATGTGCTGCCAAGGCTGGAGACTATTGCCCCAGTCCTGGTCTACCTAGATGCCCTTCCTTTTCTATCGACGTGCACTTTCATCATCTTGAGACACACTTCTTCCTCCTCCTCCTCTTTTTCTTCCTCCCTCTCCTCCTCCTTCTCCTCTTCCTCCTCCTCCTCCTCATCCCCCTCTTCCTTCTTCTTCTCCTCCTCCTCCTCCTCCACCACTGTCTAGAGCTCCAGCTGCCTCTTCCGTCCCTACTTACAGTCTGTGCCAGGCAGGCAGGCAGGCAGGCAGGTATCTTGATGTTTAAGAACAAACTAGACTCAACTAAGAGCCAGAAGTGGCGTCTTACGAGACGGTCCTTAGAGGCTCCTGGCCTCTCCCCAGAGAGCCCTCCAGGATGAGGGGGGGGGGGGGGTGGAAGGGGGAGCGGTGAGTAGTGATGGCTCCACCACCACCACCACCACCGCCGCTGCTGCCGCCGCTGCTGCTGCTACCCCCAGGGCCCCAGACCCCAGCCCCATCCACACAGACCCCCGGCGGGAATACTGATAAGCTGCTTTCCTGGCGTCTCGGCTCTGTGTGTTATTTCCCTGGAGGGGAACATTTTTAATGAAACATGAAATTGCATTTCTGCGGTGCGGGGATCTGACAGTTGAGTCGATTTCTCCCGTCCTGTGTACCCACTTCCTCCCCATCCCCGACCCCACCCTCTCAACACACACCCACACACACACACACACAGGCCACATGTCATGTTCAACCTAACCCACCAATAGCGTGCATCCTGAACAGAAGTCACATTTTAAATCACATGATTTCAAATGTATTGTATAATTTTGACAGTTGATAGTATACATATATACAGATACAGCTCTGGAAAACAAAAAGAAACCACTGCACATTATAACATTTTCCTAACGTTGCTGAATGACATTTTAATGACTTGACGGTCATATTCAAAATTAAGAGACCACTGGTGTCAAGGCTTAATGAATCACCCATTGATGCACATGTTTGTTGTTGTTGTTGTTGATAGACTCCTCCAGAGGCGAGAAGAAGGAGAGCAAGTGTCCGACTCCAGGGTGTGACGGGACAGGTCATGTGACCGGGCTGTACCCGCATCACCGCAGCCTGTCCGGGTGCCCACACAAGGACCGCGTGCCACCAGAGAGTAAGCAGTGGCAGCATGGGGCACGCATGCCATCACGCACACACACACAAACAAACATGAACACATATACACACACACACACGCATACATGTACAGTACACAGCCATACACACCCACGCATACAGTACACACACACACACACAAACACACACATAAACACATACAGTATACACGCATACATGTACACAGCTATACACACCCACGCATACACACACACACACACACACACACACACACACATAAACACATATAAGCACACATGCATACATGAACACAGCCATACACACCCACGCATACACACACATACTCTAACACACTCTTGTACTATATGTGTGTGTGTTTATCATTAGCCTACTGTCAGTCAGTAAAGCTGGGCTTTTGTCTTGGAGAATGACTCGCACTAGGTATGGCAAATATATGGTAAAAAGTAGGACTTAGGACATTGGACCATATGACTTGCCATATTTTTGTGATCAATATTGCAATCCCAGCAAAAGTAACTGATCACAGAATGAAAGACCTGCAAAATATCTCATCAGCCTGTGAATTCTGTGATGTGGTTTAGATGTACGCAGACTCCTCAGGGCTCAATTGAAATGAATGGCTCCTCTGTACACTGCATGTGTAGCTGGTGTTACTGAATTGACTGTCCCTCCCGCTGCACGTGGACAGGAGTCTTGCTATCATTCTCTTGCTCTTTCGTTGTCTCACTCTCTCATTATCTCACTCTCTCTTCTCATTCTCTTGTCTCACTCTCTCATTGTCTCACTCTCTCATTGTCAGACTCTCTCATTGTCTCACTCTCTCATTGTCAGACTCTTGCTGTCTCACTTTTTTGTTGTCTTTCTCTCTTGTTTCCTCACTCTCTCACTGTCTCATTCTCTTGTCTCACTTTCTCATTGTCTCACTCTTTCAGACTGTCATAGTCTCACTCTCTTGTTGTCTTGCTCTCTCATTGTCTCATTCTCTTGTCTCACTCTCTCATTGTCTCACTCTCTTGTTGTCTTGCTCTCTCATTGTCTCGCTCTCTCATTGCCTCACTCTCAATATCGTGCCTCTATGTGTAATGCATGGACAGCTGCCAAAGCATGCTCATTCATCTGAACAAACTAATAAAAGAACACACACTCTACCAATCCCCATAGAAGAACCCGGAAATATTCCACCAGGAGTGCACTTATAAAAACAAAAAAAGTTCCTCTCCTTTTTGGATAGAAAGCTTTTCAAAGAGCCTTTCACATACAAAGCACTCATGACCAGGTTTCTAAAACCCTCCATTGGTTTAGGTGGAAACCTTTCAGGGTTCTTTCAAGGGGAAAAACTATAGACCCCCCCCCCCCCCCCCCCCACATGCGTTACAATCTGCGCCAGCATGCTTTCTGTAGCTTCTTGAATAATGCGTTGTTCCATATAACACCTACAGTATGACACATGCTAATACTCCTAGATGACCATTGACCTCTGTCCTCTAACCCTTTCTGCTGTCTCTTGCCTCTTCCTTCTGCTCCCCTCCGGTGCTAAGTTCTCGCTATGCACGAGAACGTTCTAAAGTGCCCCACGCCTGGCTGCTCTGGGCGGGGCCACGTTAATAGCAACAGGAACTCGCACCGCAGGTGAGTAAAGGCCGCTGCTGACCAGACGTAATGCTAAGATTCAGAGCCGCTGAGGCAGGTGTGTGACACTTTGATGAGAAAGATGTGGATTAATCTAAGAATGAAAAGCTACAGTCATTTCCTGTGTATTAGCTGCATTGTGTGTAAGCCGCACAACTGTGTTTTAAGAAGTTTAAACATATTAATATCATATTAAATGTCCCTGTGTGTTAACCTCAAACCTGAAGAAATTTTGCAAAATCAATGTGTGTTTGCCGCGGCTAATAGTTGGGAAATTGCTCTAAGGAAATGAATAAGTTCTAATTGTATCTAGAAACTCATCTTTCTTTTTTTTCCTTTTTTGTCATTTTCTCCATCAACACTTGTCACAGTGTGAGCGTATCACTTCCGCAAGGCACAGCTGTGTGTGTTAGCACATCAACTCTGCAGCACTGTGCTTGAGGTGTTTGCTGGTATCAGACGCTATGTTGATTGACATGTCTGGTTCTATACTGTAGCACCTTTTTTTCTTGAGTGTACAGTAGCTGCTCTGGTGTCTTGTGCCAGGAGGCCGAAGTTGGTCTTCCTCAGTATAGATATGCTGTTCCTATTCGTCTGTCTGTGTGACATATGGCAGCTTCCACTTATGGTCAGTTCTGCATGCTATACATGTGGCACATGAGCTGTCACTCTAAGAGGAAGATACTGCAGTTCTGCCGAAGTCCATCCAGGAAGAGATTAGTGTTTACTGCGCTTACTGTTTACTGAACTGCCTGGTTTCTACTACTGGTGTCCATACCTTGTACAGGTAGCTGTAGCCTATGTATGTCTGTGCAAGGTTTACTGTATGTTTCTGTGTGTATGTGTGTGAGTGAGTGAGTGTGAGTGTGAGTGTGAGTGTGAGTGTCTGTGCTCTGTACCTTAATGTTACGCAGATGCAGAGACATATAGCTGTAGCCAGAGGCCATGTTATGTAGAACAGCTCTCGTGGGACGAACAAACAGGCTTATTCACACTTGCACATTAGCACTCTTCAAACCACACTGTGTTCGTCTGACTTTCACATCACTCAGAATCGGCTCCAAGTTTTCTCTGAAGGAAGCAGCTCCATGTAACAAGCATCCACCACCCACACCAGCCAGCCACACACACACACACACACACACACACATACACACACACACACACACACACACGCACACACACACATACACACGCATACACACTGGCTCGGAGCTGATGTGCTCATATAGGGAGCGATGCAGCCATGAGTGCCATAGAAACGGCAACCATGGGGACTAGAGAACGCAACAACCTTATGACCCTCCGTAGGCATCGCCATGGTGACTAATTAGACGCAGGTTCTTTTTCTTTTACGGAAAATGGAGTTAATGCATTAAATATGTGGAGAAGCATAAACTCACGCACACATTTGCTGCACTCACAGCGAGGAATGAAGCACACACACACACACACACACACACACACACACGCACACACAGTCACACACCTTCTGAACATACATAGGTGGCCCTCTTAAAGAGTGGGAGTAGCCTACAGTACATGATTTGCTTATTGTCGTGGCTTCCTATAGCGTTCATCACAGTTAGCACCCTGATCAGTATATTTCACTGTGTTTATTGTGTACAGCTTAACCAGTGATTTTGTTCTGCCATGGTAATGGCTGCAAATCGATCTCATGCAGAGGATCTGGCTAATATGTCATTAACTGCATTTCAAAGAATTGAATGAGTGAGCATTTCATCCCAGGATGTAAGGGCACCAGATTAATGATGAATAATAATCCAATCAAATGGATTTGAGTGTGAGAAGTAGATGTGGAACGAGCGCTGATTAGAACTGGAATGGGAGAAAAAGATGGGAAGAAAGACGTAATCAGGAGAGGATACAGAAAGAGAGAGATGGAGAGAGAATACAGAAAGAGAGATGGAGAGAGAAAGATGGAAAGAGATAGAGAGAATACAGAAAGAGAGATAGAGATGTAGAGTGGCACCAATGAGAAGACAGAATAAAAACAGAGAAAACAGAATCAGATACACTACAGAATACACATTTATATACACATAAATACTTAACACATACACACGCCTGAATACTTAACACATACACACACATAAATACTTAACACATAAACACACCTGAATACTTAACACATACACACACCGGTATACTTTACACATACACACACATAAATACTTCACACATACACACACCTAAATACTTTACATACACACACCTGAATACTTAACACATACACACACCTGAATACTTTACACATACACACACATACTGTAAATACTTAACACATACACACACCTGAATACTTTACACATACACACACCTGAATGCTTTGCACATACAGGACACATGCCTGAGTAGATTGGCCAGGGGCAGGGGATCAGCATTTAGGAGATTAGTCTGACCAGATTACACTCACTTTTAATAGTGACAAGAAGTTTGTTTCCCAAACAAAATGTGTTTAGTTAGCAGTACGCATCTCTACATACATACATTCACACACACACACACACACACACACACACACACACACACACACACACACACACACACACACACACACACACACACACACACACACACACACACACAGTCTGATGGGTTCTTTTCAGGCCGCCAGACTGAAATGTCCTAGGAGACTCTTGAAATGCCGATTTTCTCCATTGGCCTCCCAAAAGTAGACACATGAATGATTGACATTTCTCAGAGGTACCTCCAGTCCACTTATGTTTTCACTGAAGATTTTCCTTCAAATCACTGGCAAATGTACAAAACTATTTGTTTCTGTCTATGTGTGTGTGTGTGTGTGTGTGTGTGTGCGGGCGCACATGTGTGCACATGTGTGGCTGTGTGTGTGTCTGTGCGTGTGTGTGTGGGCGTGTGTGCATGTGTGGGCGTGTGTGTGTGTGTGTCTGTGTGTGTGTGTGTGTGTGTGTGTGTGTGTGTGTGTGTGTGTGTGTGTGTGTGTGTGTGTGTGTGGAGGACAGAGAAAGTTGTATCCAACTGGCACATACTGGATTTGGCTTTGTTTTTATCTCCCTGTTAATTTCAGTTATTTGTTTTTCTTTCTGTTAATTTCAGAAATCCATTTTTCTTCTCTTAATTTCAGCATTCCTTTTTTTTCATTTCATCATCCAACCGCTCAGCTGAGCATCCCAGCTATCTGAAAACTGCTCAAGAACTAAAATTTCCCTCGGGATGAATTAAGTATCTATCTATCTATCTATCTATCTATCTACTGTATCTATCTATCTATCTATCTATCTATCTATCTATCAAGAACTATGTTTAAAACATGGGGCCGCAGTCCTTTTAGAGATTCTGGGTAACATTTACTATCTATCCATCTGAACATTATGGAGACTTGCCCAGAGTCTTTGTAAGATTAAAAGCATTAAAAATGTAAAGGGGGTAGTAGAGGGTTGTAGAGAGTGAGTAGATTGAGCCCAAATGGCAGCACTACAGCATGTGTGTAATTATTAAATGTTTGTGTGTGTGTGTGTGTGTGTGTGTGTGTGTGTGTGTGTGTGTGCACGTGAACTCATGTTCCACCGCTGTGCCCATGTTGTTGCAGTCTCTCGGGATGCCCCATTGCTGCTGCGGAGAAGATGGCCAAGGTCCAGGAGAAGCACCAGGTCAGCGACGGGTCCAAGAGCAGCCAGTCGTCTGACCGTGTGCTCAGGTACGCTGAGCACTCATTACGCCCCTGTACCCCCCCGACCCCCATCGCCCCCTGCAGATCCCGTACGCCCAAATTGCTTCATGGCTAGCCAGGTCAGCAGTAGACAGTGGTAGTGGTCAGAGCATTTTCGGAGGTAAAATCACCCGCCATTCTCATGTCGGTCAGGGAGAACGGCCCTTACGTTTAATGGCAGAGCAGTTGAGATGAATTCGACCGCCCAATATATACATTAAAGCCCATTTTATATAGTCAACATTTTTCACGTGGGTGCTTGTAGGTGTGTGTGCCCGTGCGTGTATGTGTGTGTGTGTGTGTGTGTGTGTGTGTGTGTGTGTGTGTGTGTGTATGAGAGAGATAGTGTGTGTTCCTGAGATTGCATATCTGTGTCTGTGATCATGTATGCACAGGAATACACACAGATGTGTATGTGTGGGAGTGTGTATGTGTGGACACGTGTGTGTGTGTGTGTGTGTGTGTGTGTGTGTGTGGGTGTGTGTGTGTGTGTGTGTGTGTGTGTGTGTGTGTGTGTGTGTGTGCCAGAGACGGAGTATGGGAAAGGGGAGGCGGAGGTAAGGGCAATTCTGGGCCCCTTTATAGGGTATCCTCTGCTGATTGCTGTCTGTGAAAGCTACCTTATCCCAGCCACACTCATTTCCATCTGGAAAATATTGCTGCAATTTCCAAACAAGCTAAACTGAGAGTAAACAGAAGTAGTCGGATTCTTATTACATTTGTTGCTCGTCATCTATACAGCATTCCAACAAAAATCCTCTTTGAAATCAAACCTTTTTCGCTCCATTTCAAAGTTACGTAATGATTATATTACTAGTCTTCTGGTGTAAATGTCTTACCACACTTACACAATCACTACAACATTCTTTGGGCGCACACCAAATTGTGGGACATGTCAGATGTCATTATTTTTAAAATGTAAAATTCGCTACACTTTTATACCAATTGGCCATTCAAATTGTCACTGACAGCCAATCAAATATCAGCATTCAATATACACTATATTGCCAAAAGTGTTGGGTATCACCCAATATCACATGCCTTGACGCACATATGAATTTATGTAAGTGACATCCCATTCTTAATCCATAGAGTTTAATATAGCGTCAGCCCACCCTTTGCAGCTTTGGAACAGGAAGGGGTCATTCCCAAAATGTTTCCACAAAGTTGGGAGTATGGAGTTGTCCAAAATCTCTTGGTTAATGTGAAGCATTCAGAAATCCTTTCACTGGAACTAAGGGGCCAAGCCCAGCTTGGGGATGGCCCCTTCCTGTTCCAACATGACTGTGCACCAGTGCACAAAGCAAGGTCCATAAAGACATGGATGACAGAGTTTGGTGTGGATGACTTGACTGGCCTGCACAGAGTCCTGATCTCAACCCAATAGAACACCTTTTGGATGAATTAGAGTGGAGACTGACATCAGTGTGTGACCTCACAAATAAGCTTCTTAAAGAATGGTCCCATAAACACACACTCCTAAACCTTGTGGAAAGCCTTCCCATAAGAGTTGAAGCTGTTATAGCGGCAAAGGGTGGACCAACGTTATATCACACGCTATGGATTAAGAATGGGATGTCCCTCAAGTTCATGTGCGCGTAAAGGCAGGTGTCCCAATCTTTTGGCAATATAGTGTATGTATGTAAGATATTGACAGTAAGAGGCCCCTGAACATTTCCGGCCCCCCAAGACAAAACCTTTCCTCCGGCATGTGTATGTGTGTGTGTGTGTGTGTGTGTGTGTGTGTGTGTGTGTGTGCGTGGGTGCTTGGGCGTGTGAGTCGGCGAGGCCCAAACCCAGCTCCCCATCTCAATGGTTATCTTCCAGGCCTATGTGCTTTGTGAAACAGCTGGAGATCCCTCAGTACGGTTACAAAACTAACGTCTCCACTAGCACGCCCCGCTCCAACCTGGCCAAGGAGCTGGAGAAGTACTCCAAGACCAACTTCGACTACGCACCGGGCTACGACGCCCAGCAGCACCCCTACGGCAAGAGAGCCCTGGCGCCCAAGACCCACGGCCGCGACACCTCTCCCAAGGGATACGACGGTAAGCACCGCTAGCGAAACCGCTAGCCGCTAGCTGACAAGGGCAAAGGTCAAACTTTGAGGCTCATGAGTGCTGATGAGGCTTCCCTCTGGTGGTCATTTAGTGTCCATGAAATGTGTGTTCTCATCAGCTTACATTCCAGTGCTCTTAGGACTATGTGGAACCAGATGGGAATGCACTTAGTCTAGCCTAGTCTAGTTAGACATTGCTGTTCCACACTTCTCTACGCATTTAATTGCAAGTAGACGAGTCGCAGTAGGCTGGATGAACCCTGCCTGACCTGCTGACGGATTTGGATTTCGCCCGGCAGCTCAGGCTGGAAACCTGCACATCTATCTCCCCTGCTTCCTGTCCACAACCTTTGGGTCCAATCAAAAACTAGCTTATCCAAAAGACGCACTGGATTGTTGGTCTGATTGGTTGAAGGACTATCCAAGCATACGGAGTCATTTGAAAGATGCCCATTGATCACGCCTCTTGTGCAGTAGAAATAAAGCGCAGACTCCCATACTAATGATCAATCTTAAAAGGTTGAGCTTAGTAAGGTGATAGCTAGAAAAGAGTCGTAGTGCTGTTTTGCAGATCAGTGAACTGTAAGAGCATACAGACACATTCCCCTGCTCTGTGCTGTGAATGGACTGAGGTCTCAATGGGGCAATGGGGCTCCAACTTAAATGACAGGAAAAGTGTGAAGCCAGGTTACAAGCAAAGAGGCTCAAGAGACAAAGTTATGGTGTTTCATGGGTGTTTTAAGCTGACCCACCAATGTTTGACCTTGTGCAAGGAATTAAATGAGCAAACTGATTGTGTAGAGCTAGTATTTAGACTTAAAATACTACCTGTCATATAAATTAACCTTATGTGTACATTTTATCAGATTGCTTGAACAATCAAATGTAACCCACATATAGTAACTGTAGACATGCAGGCTCTGGAAGACATACGTTTCTATAATCTACGAATGCGGTCTACACGCTGAACAGATGATGCAAAATCTATCACACGTTCGGTCTGTACATCCTATATGTGCTGCAGCCAAATGTTGTGTCTGTGCGGCTCTTGCATATTGCCTGGATGTGTATGTGTGACCATGTAAGCGTCCATCTTAGCCGTACTCGCAGAAGTCTACTGTACTCATCGCCTTAAAGAATGGCAATGTGGAGAGACAGAGGAGTAAAGGTCAACTCTCTGAGATATTAGTTTTGATAACTGGTCAGCTCTCTGAGATATTAGTTTTGATAACTGGTCAGCTCTCTAAGATATCAGATAGATTTTATAACTAGAGATCAACTCTCTGAGATATTAGATGGATTTGATAACTGGAGATCAACTCTTTGAGATATTAGATTTGATAAATAACTGGAGATCAGCTCTCTGAGATATTAGATTTGATAACTGGAGATCAACGCTCGGAGATATTAGATTTGATAATTGGAGATCAACTCTCTGAGATATTAGATGGATTTGATAACTGGAGATGAGCTCTCTGAGATATTAGATAGATTTGTAGATAGATTTGATAACTGGAGATCAACTCTCTGAGATATTAGATAGATTTGATAAGTGGAGATCAACTCTCTGAGATATTACATGGATTTGATAACTGGAGATCAACTCTCTGAGATATTAGATTTGATAGGTGGAGATGAGCTCTCTGAGATATTAGATGGATTTGATGTCTGCTGTTCATGTGGAACTGTGTGGAGGGAAAGCAGAGATGGCAAAGCCACAGTAGGACTGCTGTCATGCCTCTCTTTCTCTCCCTCTCTCTCTATATCCCTCCCTCCCTCTCTCCCTCTCTCCCCCCCGCTGTCCCTCTCTCTCAGACTCATTCGCCCACAGCACTCACCATGGAACATCTCAACATCCAATCAGAGAGTATTGTAGGTGTCTGTCTCCCTGGCTACCATTCTACCTTTCTGTCGGTCTAGTGCTCTCTCTCTCTCTCTCTCCCTCTATTTCCCACACACATACAAAGACATATGTATCCATTTATATTGTGCCTGTATATGTGTGTGTGTTTGTGTATGGTGTGTGTGTGTGTGTGTGTGTGTGTGTGTGAGAGAGAGAGAGGCAATTTGCATTCAACATTTTCATACAATGCACATACTGCACAGTCCTATTGTAGATGTATGTATGAGCATTAATTAAGTGTTTCTGTGAGTGTGTATGTGTGTGAGAGTGAAAGGCGATTTGCATGCAACATTTTCATTTGTGTGCTTATGCACATTCCTATTGTAGATGTACGTATGTGCATTAATTTAGTGTTTCTGTGTGTGTGTGTGTGTGTGTGTGTGTGTGTGTGTGTGTGTGTGTGTGTGTGTGTGTGTGTGTGTGCGTGTGCGTGTGTGCGTGCATGCCTGTTCATACAAGAGTGCATGTTAGCATTCTCTGCACACTGCCCACATATATGTGTATATTCTCACAGTAACTATCCGTGTAATTTTTTTTTTCTCTCCGTGTGTGTATGTGTGTATGTGTATGTATGTGTGTGTGTGTATGTATGTGTGTGTGTGTGTGTGTGTGTGTGTGTGTGTGCACGTCGCGCCCACACAGCCAAGCGCTACTGTAAGACGGCCAGTCCAGCGAGCAGCACGAGCAGCAGCTACGCTCCCAGCAGCAGCAGCAGCAGCAGTGGCGGAGGAGGAGGAGGAGGAGGAGGAGGAGGAGGAGGGCTGGGCTGTGGAGGAGGAGGTGGGGGAGGAGGAGGAGGAGGAGGGGGAGGTGGCGGTGGCCGGGGAGGAGGAGGAGAAGGGGGCGATGGCAGCAGTGCCAGCAGCACCTGCAGCAAGAGCAGCTTCGACTACACGCACGACATGGAGGCGGCGCACATGGCCGCTACCGCCATCCTCAACCTGTCCACGCGCTGCCGCCAGATGCCCCAGGGCCCGCAGGACATGCTCCCGCAGGTACACGCACCTGGCCGTCTCTCCGTCTGTCTGTCTGACTGTCTGTCTGTCTGTCTGTCTGTCTCGCTCATCTCTACTCTCTCCTATCGCTGCCTCTCCCTGTTCCTCTCCATCTCCTCTCTGGCTGCCTCTCTCCCCCTCTGTTGGTCTGGGTTGCATTTAGGCGATGTGTCTGTTTTATTCTCTCTCTCTCTCTCTCCCTCTCTCTCTCTCTCTCTCTCTCTCTCTCTCTCTCTCTCTATCTCTCTCTCTCTCTATCTCTCCCTCTCTCCTTCTCTCCTTCTCTCTCTCGTACAGACATGCTCTCTGTCTCTATCTCTCCATCTGGTTCTCTCTCCCTCTTGTCTGCCTGGTTTGCAGCATCAGTGTCAGTCTCCCTGTGTGCATATATCTAACCGAGCTCTTTCTCTCGTGCGCGCTTGCGCACGCTCTTTATCTCTCTCTCGCTCACTCTCTTTTGCACTCTCTCTCCCATGCACACTCACTCTCCTCACTCTCTATGTCTCTCTCTCTTTCTCTCTCACTCTCTCTGTCACCCACTCTTTCTCTCTCACTTTCCTCTCTCTCTCTCTCTCTGCTTCTCCTTCTCTACACCCTCTGCGGTTTGTCACTGCTCTGTTGCTCCCCACTCATCCATGTGCTCCCCTCTCCAGGGACGATGGTCTGTGTGTGTGTGTGAGTGTGTGTGTCTGTCTGTCTCTGTGTGTGTGTGTGTGTGTGGGTTTGTGTGTTTGTGTGTGTGCATGTGTCTGTGTGTCTGTGTGCGTGTGTGTGTGTGTGTGTGTGTGCGGTGACTCGTGACCACCAGTCCTGATAATTGGCCCTCTAGTGGCCACGCTGGGACACTGCCGCTGGGCAGGACGCTGGCGGTTGCCTGGAGCCCGGAGGCTCACTGACCTAGAGGCCGTCCAGCGCTGGAGGGGAAGAGGAGAGCCAACCCCCTCCCCCCCTTCAAATCACTGCAACACTCAGTGCTACAGTTGTAATGACAGTGAAGACCTGTTTTAGTGATGAGGCTGGTTAATCTGTCAATACATTCCTACAGCCACTGGTCAGAGGCGGACATCCTGGGAATTTAAGAAAGTAAAAGTCCTGCCAAGTATTTGATCCAACCATTTAGTAAACCAGCTCATCCTAATTAGCTGCCAGGTAGATCAGATAATTACTGATATCACCTGTGTTAAGTGCACAGGTAGAAAGAATATATGGCAGGACTTTTACTTTCTGGACCCGGGGATGTCCGCCTCTGTCCCTGGTGAGAGGTGGAGTGATGGTTAACCCACCCAGCACCATCACTAAATGATGATTTTAGTGACAGTATAGAATTGTTTTAGTGATGAGGCTGGTTAATTGGTTAATACATTCCTCCAGTCACTGGTGGAAGGGACAGTGGTGATTAACCCTTTCTTGAATTTCCCCTTGAGGAACCCCCCCAGCACCACCACTAAAACAGCTTAACGCTCAGTGCTATGATCATGACTGCAAAAGGATGGTCAGTTCTCCTGACCACTGTGACCTGAGGACTGCGGGGAAATGGTCTGGTCCATTACATAGCAACAGCAGGCTGGGTAGAGGGCATTATTATGGTCTGGACAGACCAGATGGAGGTGATGGAGGCATGACCTGTAAATGGGTCCTTGAACAAACTGAACAAGCCTGGGCATTGGCTTTGATAAGAGGAAAGGGTAGTGAGCAGGAGAAGGAGAGACTATATCTGTCTGTCTGTCTGTCCATTTATCTATCGATGTCTCTCTCTCTCTCTCTATCTATCTATCTATCTATCTATCTATCTATCTATCTATCTCTATCTCTCTCTATTAATCTCTCTCTATCTATATCTATCTCTCTCTATCCCCCCTTTATCTATGTATCTATCTATCTATCTCTCTCTTTATCCCCCCTTTCTCTATCTATCTATATCTCTTTCTATCCCCCTCTCTATCCTCCTCTCTCTCTCTCTCACTCTGTGTACATAAGTTGTTTATTGCGTATCTCTCTCAGCTCCATTCCCTCCGTTTCTGCCTTTATGTTTCCAGCCTCTTTAATCATTCAGTGGTGTCTGCTCCCGCCCTTCTCTTAGCGAGCGTGTCTTTTGATCTCCTCTTCCTCCTCCTCCTCCTCCTCCCTCACTTCCTCTCCTCGTTCATCATCTTCACACCTCCCTCTATCACTAGTGGCTTTGTTCGTAGGTGCACTGTCATCGGCGTTGTCTCACCTGAGTCCCATGTCTCACCTGAGTGCCATGTCTCGTGCCCCTCTGCCACTGTGCCTGCTGCTGACACCTCTCTCCTATTTCTGCGCATCTGCGGGGTTTTTTTTTTACCTGTCTCTTGCTGCTCTCACCTTTTATCCTTCTTTACTTTCTTCTCCTTTTTCCCCGTCACTGTGTTCCCTCGCTCTTTAAATTTTTTTCTGCTCTCTGTCTTTGTCCCTCGCCCTTCTCTTTCTCTCTCTCTCTCTCTCTCAACTTAGATAAAAAAAAACATTCTGACATGATCCATGTGTCCTAGGCCAAGTTTGCTAAAAATGGCTAACACCCCCCTCCCCTCCTCATCCCCTCCTCCTCTCTTCCTCCTCCTCCTCCTCCTCCAGAGCCCTGATGATGATGATGTGGGTGGTGGTGGTGATGACCAGCGGCGGGGTTCTGGGGGCGAGGGTGGAGGCGGTGAGGCCACGGTGCTGACGCCCCTGGAGCCCATGTCGCCCCATCGCCAGGCCCTGCTCAACAGCCGCGGATACCAGATGGGCACGGCCGACTGCTGGGACCTCCCACTGGACTACACCAAGCTCAAGCACCTGGACCAGGACGGACACAAGGAGGTACCGACCCACTCCACTCCACACCACACACACACACCACACACACACACACCACACCACACATACACACACCACACACAGCACACCACACCACACAACACCACATCACACCACACCACACAACACCTGTCTGTGGCTCCCCGTATCTGTCTGTGCCTCTTTGTGTCTGTGGCTCTCTATATCTGTCCGTGGTTCTCTGTGTCTGTGCCTCTCTTTGTCTGTAGTTTTCCCTATCTGTGGCTCTCTCTATCTGTCTGTGGTTTTCCCTATCTGTCTGTGGCTCTCTCTATCTATCTGTGGCTCTCTATCTGTCTGTGGTTCTCTGTGTCTGAGGCTCTCCCTATCTGTTTGTGTCTCCCTATCTGTCTGTGGGTCTGTGTACATCTACCTTTGTTTAACCAGCCCGGTCTAGATAGCCATCTGCCTAAATGTTCATCTGTCTTCCTGTAGTATTTTCTATAGATTTGGCTATTTTCCCCTGTCTTGTTGCATGTCGGTCTGTTTGTATGACATTCCATCTGTCTCTATGTGTCTGTGTATGTTTCTTGCTGTCAGTCAGTGTAACTTTGCCCTGTCTCTGTGCCTGCTTGTCTGTTTGTGTTTGTGTTTGTGTTTGTGTGTGAATGTCTGTTTGTGTTTGTGTGTGAATGTCTGTTTGTGTTTGTGGATGAATCTCTCTTTCTTAGGGCATCTGTGTGTCTAGATGTCTGTCTTTCTCCTCAGCGGTCATTCTGCTCTTCTACTTGTCTGTCTGTATATCTGTCTTCCTTTGTAGAAATGATCAAAGGTTTAAAAGAGACATCATTTACAACATGATAATAGTAATCTATAGAATATATTATTTGCATCATATGTATATTGTTTATTTATAATATCTTTATTGAGCAAAAGCTTGAAACTTAAAGTGGCATACAATACAGCATGGATTTCTATGATTATATCAGTCAGTGAGTTCACACGGCTTGAGCGTCACCTTACAACACTGGCCTTGGCCTTCTTCTCTGGTCCCCCAGTCAGCAGTGGGAATGAAGTCCATGACCTTGATGTTCTTAGAACCAGACAGATTCTAAAAGAATGGTATGACCAGTTGAACTAGTGACAGGTGTTCTGTGTTAATATGTCACCGTTTTGTCAAAGGTACTTTGAAGACGTTGACCTACACAGATCCTGTGTAGTGTGCCAGATATTAGGTAGAGGTATGGAGAGGACGCCAGGGAACTCCACAGAAAGGACTAGAGAGACACCTACAGGATGAAATTAGAATTGCATCACATATATTTATCTTACATTGACTATCTGCAACTTAAGGTTGATTTCAGAAACATTCACTAGATTGTTTCTAGAAATTTCTCGGCGTCTACTGTCTTTTCCACATTGCTCTTCTCTTCCTTCATCTGCCCTGTCGACCTCTATCCGTAGCCCGATGACCTTGACCCTTTCCAAGACCTCCTGGACGAGCCCCAATATCCTGGCGAGGTGACCATGCCCAGTCCCAAACACAAATACAACCCCTGCAAGGAGGCCAAGAAAGAGATTATCACGTAAGAAGCCTCCTTCACACACGCATTTTTAGGTTCTTGTTGGACTAAAGACATTTTAAACTTGGAGTGCCTTGGTCGTAGAGAACTTTTTTTCTCTTTTTTTCTTGTCCAAAGTAACTAAAAGAATACACCCATCGCAATAGTTTAAAAAGTAACAGTTAAGTAAAAGACATGCATAGCATGACACATTAATCAACGCTAATGTATTATCCTCTGATATGCTCTGGACTGACCTGTGCTGAGGGTGTCATGGGGTCCCCTAGGCCCTAAAGAGAGAGTATTACTCCAAGTGAGCTCTTGTCTTGTCTGCCTCCTTGGTCACTCTGTCTGCTGTGTCAATGCAGGCTCTCCAGCTGCCAGCTGGCTGACAAAGGCATCCGGGGAGTGATGTCTGCATCCAACTCACAAGATCTGAAGTAAGTTTCTCTGTGTGTGTGTGTGTGTGTGTGTGTGTGTGTGTGTGTGTGTGTGTGTGTGTGTGTGTGTGTGTGTTGTGTGTGTGTGTGTGTGTGTGTGTGTGTGTGTGTGTGTGTGTGTGTGTGTGTGTGTGTGTGTGTGTGTGTGTGCGCGTGTGGTGAGTGTGGTGTGGTGTGGTGTGGTGTGGTGTGGTGTGGTGTGGTGTGGTGTGGTGTGGTGTGGTGTGGTGTGGTGTGTGTGTGTGTGTGTGTGTGTGTGTGTGTCTTTGTGGTGTGTGTGTGTGTGTGGTGTGTGTGTTTGTGTGTGTCTCTTGAGCCTACTGTGCATTTCTGTAATGGCACATAAGAGAGTGAGAGGTCACTCCTGAATGTTACACCAGAAATGTCTCTCACCTGTCACCTGTCCTCGTCCTCAGGTGCCCCACTCCTGGCTGTGACGGCTCGGGCCACATCACGGGAAACTATGCCTCTCACAGGAGGTAAGGACTCTCATTCACCTGTGCCGTTCCACAACACCTGTGCTTTTCAGAGCACAGGTGGCTACAGATAGTCTGGGTTAACCCAGGTGATGGCCTCTGCAGCTAAAGTTTACCTTAAAGTGTGTGTGTGTGTGTGTGTGTCTATCTGTGTGTGTCTGTGTGTGCCTGTGTGTGCGTGTGTGTGCGCGCGCGCGTGTGTGTGTGTGCCTGTGTGTGCGTGTGTGTGCGCGCGTGTGTGTGTGTGTGTGTGTGTGTGTGTGTGTGTGTGTGTGTGTGTGTGTGTTTGTGCATGTGTGTGTGCGTTTGTGTTCTGCTGCAGTCTGTCGGGCTGCCCCAGAGCAAAGAAAAGTGGTATCAAGATTCTGCACAGCAAAGAAGACAAGGACGACCAGGAGCCAATCAGGTGAGGGCAAGCAGTCTCTGTCATACTTCCCTTTATTGAGAGACATGTTTGAGGTAGCATGGCTGATTAATATCAAAACAGGGTATGTTTAAAACTTAAAATTGATTCTTCCTACAGAGCACTTTAGTTCTACAGAAAACAAAAATTTATATAGATGAATGATTTATTTTGTCGATTATTGTCTATATACATATACCACCCAAGAAACACTCTGTGAACTCGAGTTATTTTCCGCCCTTGAGGTGACTTCTGTTTTATGTTCACCCTTCCACTTCCCGTGAAGCACTGTTGTCTGTCTCCAAACCCGAGTGAAAACCCCTAGTCTGTCTTCCCCTGAATCCTTTAAGCGTTGACTGATTGGGGCATCCATTTGGCCCAGCCGGCAGGGCGTCTGTCTGGCCTGCGTGTCCACCATCATCTACCTGTACCCCTGGCCGCGCCCTCCCTCCCCCCCAAGCAGACCCTCCCGCTGCCATTGGCATCATCAATCTCAGCTGGTCATTTCTCACCCAGCTGGAGCAGGAGAATGGCCCACGGAGCCTGCTGTTAGGGCTGAACTCCTCGCCTGGACAAAGTCAGTCCAGACACCTCAAGAACAAGTAGTGACTTTCCCCCACCTTCAAAGCAAGCGTTACTCACAGGCTAACTTTGGTGAAGGGCAAGGCAAGTTGAAGGACTCTGCTGTTGATACTGAAAGAAGTCTGGGGTTTGTCATGTTTCTTTATGTACAGTATATTTTGTGGGGGCGTTGAGCCATTATGCAAATACGACAGGTGAGAGTGACAAAGCATGTGGGAGAGAGAGATGAACGGGGGTCAGAGGCGGACCAGATAACCGTATGCACTTGATGCCATAGTTGGGAGAGGAGACACACTACAGTTCCTGGGGTTTGTTTTGAGGGGCTCTTTAGTCAAGGTCATTTTGACAACTCAGGACCTTGATGTTACCGGCCTCTATGAGAGATTCTCTGTGTGAACGACTCAGTATATTTTTTCTCTTATGTGACTGCTACACATTTACAAGCGGAAGCTGCAACATGACAGACTGAATTCATCGTCCTTTCAGGTGTCCAGTCCCTGGGTGTGATGGGCAAGGTCACGTGACTGGGAAGTACGCCTCGCACCGCAGTGCCTCGGGATGCCCCCTGGCGGCCAAGCGGCAGAAGGACGGACTGGTGAACGGCGCCCAGTTCGCCTGGAAGTCTGGGAAGACAGACGGCATGTCCTGCCCCACTCCGGGCTGCGACGGCTCTGGGCATGTCAGTGGGAGCTTCCTGACACACCGGAGGTGTGTGTGTGTGTGTGTGTGTGTGTGTCAGTGTGTGTGTGTGTGTGTGTGTGTGTGTGTGTGTGTGTGTCAGTGTGTGTGTGAGTGTGTCCCTGTGTATGTGTGTGTGTGTGTGTGTTGTATGCTTTAATGTAATGGCAAAATATCTAAGTTTAGGTAATTAATGTTATCAATTAATGTAATTTATGTATCTTTCCTCAGTCTGTCAGGCTGTCCACGTGCCTCATCAGCAATGAAGAAGGCTCGCATGACTGGGGTAGAAATGCTGACGCTCAAACAAAGGCCCAGTAAAGGTAACGTTACTGCATCTTATTGTCTAATTTTGGGATTCCCAATTTGGGGTATGCGTACCACTGGTGGTACTGTTTCTAGGGGGTACGCGAGATGAAAAGGGCTATGGCGGAAAGGTGTTAAAAATGAACTCAAATTTTCTGTAATTAATTAACGAATGAATAAATGATTTTGAATCGGGTTATAACGACATGGAAACATGACATTAAAGGAAATCATTTGTAGTAGGCTACGACTTATTAATCATGATGCCTGGAATGCGTCAATAGAATGTGTTACTTTTTAATGCGTCGGATGGTGTGGGTACGCGAGCCGAGTCAGGACGTAGAAGGTTGTACATGGGGGAAAAAGTTTGGGAACCACTGTCTTATCCTCTAACGTTACTGCGTCTTATCGTCTAATGTTACTGTGTCTTATCCTCTAATGTTACTGCGTCTTACTGTGTCTTATCCTCTAACGTTACTGCATCTTATCATCTAATGTTACTGCGTCTTACTGTGTCTTATCCTCTGACGTTACTGCGTCTTATCAACTAACGACTATCAACTAGAATCATCAATCATCATTCTTGAATATCTCTTTGGGGATCAATAAAGTATCTATCTATCTATCTATCTATCTATCTATCTATCTATCTCTTACGTTAATGCGTCTTATCCTCTAACGTTACTACGTCATGCTGCATATTATCCTCTAATGTCACTGCTTCTTATCATCTAACGTTACTGCATATTACTGCATCTTATCCTCTAACATTACTGCGTCTTACTGCATATTATCGTCTAATGTTACTGCGTCTTATCGTCTAATGTTACTACGTCTTATCCTCAAACATTACTGCATCTTATCATCTAATGTTACTGCATCTTATCCTCTAATGTTAGTACAACTTATACTCTAACGCTACTATGTCTTATCCTCTAATGTCACTGCATCAACAAATCGGATTCATGAAAGGCCTCATGATGAAGCTACAGCATCAGCTTCAATTCAGGACTTGTACAATCAGTCTGAGTCAAATAATTCGTCAAGAATTACCAGGGAGCAAAGAGGAAACCTGCCATATGAAGTGCCAGTTCTTTATGTAGTTAGGATCTATTTTCACCAGTATGTTGTTTTTGCCAGATTTTGGGAAGGTAGACTGAAGGCGTAAAATTCTTTCATTCTTCTCAGGAATAGAGAATGACGAAGAGATCAAGCAGCTGGATGAAGAAATCAAAGATCTGAACGAGTCCAATCATCAAGTGGAGTCAGACATGATTAAACTGAGGACACAGGTAACAGTAACAGTCCTTCACATTTCCACTTCAAAGTAACTAGGCTGAACTTCTGAAAGAGGTATCACGTGAACACTTATAGCATCTGTCAAGAAAATCAGTTCACTACCTCATGTCATGCATTGATATGAGTGCATTTCATAGGAGTTGTTTTTTTTCTGTCATGCAATATGCAGTATGAAGTAGTTATTGACCCACACTGTTGTTAGCATTAATTACCAATCAGGTTGGCCTGTCTGTCTGTCTGTGTGTGTGTGTGTGTGTGTGTCTGTGTGTGTGTGTGTGTGTGTGTGTGTGTGTGTGTGTGTGTGTGTGTGTGTGTGTGTGTGTGTGTGTGTGTGTGTGTGTGTGTGTGTGTGTGTGTGTGTGTGTGTGTGTGTGTGTGTGTGTGTGTGTGTGTGTGTGTGACTTAAACTTAAACTTAAAACACATGGACACATTTATTAATGCACACACACACACACACTCCCACACCCCCATTGCAATCTGTCCCCTGTAGCGTAGCATGTTGTCTTTATATGTTTTATGTTTTTTGCGCCCACAAGATCTGTCCAGAATTTCAAATAATCCTTGTTCACTGAATGTTTCCTGTCTTTTACACTTAGTTGGATTATGTAAAGTGTGTGGGGTTTTTCAGCAAAACTGAATTTTAAAAAAGAGACTTAATGTAGCTGTCTCCCCCACAGATCACCACCATGGAGACCAACCTGAAGTCCATCGAGGAGGAGAACAAGGCCATCGAGCAGCAGAACGACTCCCTGCTCCACGAGCTGGCCAACCTCAGCCAGTCGCTCATCAACAGCCTCGCCAACATCCAGCTGCCACACATGGTGAGAGACAACACACAGTCTCTACACATGGTGAGACACACACACACACACACACACACACACACACACACACACAAACAACACACAGTCTCTACACATGGTGAGACACACACACACACACACACACACACATACACACACACACACACACACACACACACACACACACACACACACACACACACACACAGTCTCTGCACATGGTGAGACACACACACACATGCACATTCTCTCTCTCTCACACACACACACACACACATTTGCACACAGAGAGAGAGAGAGAGAGAGAGAGACACACACACATACACAGAGAGATACAGACATAGACATACACAGAGAGAGAGAGAGAGAGAGAGAGAGAGACAGACAGATACACACACACACACACACACACACACGCAAACATTTATGCACTGAATCACACCCAGACCAGCACACATCTCATGATCACACATGCATGCATATAGTTTGTCAAAGCAATTCTACAGTAACTTAAAGGCCAATGAACTGCTATTTCACAATGACCTTTAAACCTTTTAACATGACTGATCTTCGTCATCTGCTTCCTGTCTTCCTGTGCTGTGCGTTGTGGAGTTCCTCATCGTGTGCTCTTGTTCAGAACTCCGGCTCCTCACCCTAACCCACCCCAGTCACTGCTCTTTGTGTCACCATCCACACTTTTTCTCATGGTGTCATTAATTATCCAATCACACGCCTTTGTCTAATCCACATCAGTGGTAGCGGTGGTCGTGATTGGATAATTGCTACTCGTGGGGTGAATAACAAGGTCTTGGATTGGTTCCAGCACTAAAGTTTGTCACTAAAGACCTTCACTGTTCCCCAATGTGCTTTGGCTACAAGGTGTTAAATGGTTAAACATGGGTTGGATGTTTGTCTGAGTAATGGGTTGGATGTTTGTCTGCGCAAAGTGTTGGATGTTTGTTTGAAAAGCTGAACAATAAACTTGCTAAATTGGTCCTGCAATTAAGAATTTAAACAAGTCAGTCTGTCGACAACAGATAGTGGATGCATAATCAGAAGCTATTTTCCTTCAGGAGTCTCCATTTGACTGTGATGTGGGCCTACACACACTTTTACTCCACCTCTCCAAAGAGGCTCCATTATGTAATGCTTTATTGAGGATGTTCACGCTTAACTCGGCTTGATGCCTTTGAAATCGTAATCAGAAAATCCACTAGAGTCTGGTTATTTTCCCTCTAATAAATGGACATGCTGTGCCAGTAATAATTCCCGTAAAGCCTTTAAGCACATTTCCATCTTGTTTAGATTTCATTCAGCAGCAGAAGCTTTTTTTTTTGTATTGAATCCAGCCAAGCTGATTTGAATCCCCTCTTATGTGCTGCTACACATAGATAAACAATGATTAAATATTAAATTATTTCCATGCACCACCGTTTTCAGCAATGTGCCTGATACAATGATGAGGTCAAATTCCACCCAAGTTCTACGTCTGTCCACTCCAGTCAGATTTGTCTTAAAAGTCATATGAGGAAAAGAGCATCTGATAAATGTCCATTTTATAATCTCCACAGACGGTGTTAGGCTTGTGTGAACATCTGCTAGGAGGCGTCGTCTCCACCCATTCCCTCTGGACCCCATGGCTAATAGTATTCTCTCTGCACCTCTCTCTGTAGACCACGCTGCCCCAGAAAGATGTGCCTGTTAGACATAGCTGCTGTTTACAGATGGCCCAAAGAGTAAGACCCTTTTCACTGTCCAACTAATGTCCACCCACTCCCCCCCACCCCCCACCCCCTTCCTCTCTCTCTCCAAAATGACCCATAACCTCTTCCTCCTACCCCTTAAATCCCCTACTATAAGTTTTACCTCATTTGTGAATACAGTGTGGGGTTATCCAAACTGTCCTATCATATACGTGGCATGGTTATGAGACTCTTTTGATCAGACCAGTCCTGCAGCGCCCTCTATGGACCACAGAGAGGCATGCAGGCCAGGATGCCGCAGCCGGGACAAAAAACAAGCCAAATTAATATCCTCAGTGTGGAAAATACATCAGATTGCATGACAACTCTCTAATGAGGGAACAGTGTGTGTCTGTGTGTCAGTATTTCAGTATTTAATTGTGCTCTGTGTGTGTGTGTGTGGTGTGTGTGTGTGTGTGTGTGTGTGTGTGTGTGTGTGTGTGTGTGTGTGTGTGTGTGGTTAATGTATGTGCACACGAGTGGGTGTGAGTGTGTGTGTGTGTGTGTGTGTGTGTGTGTGTGTGTGTGTGTGTGTGTGTGTGTGTGTGTGTGTGTGTATGCGCGTGCGCGTTTGAAGGCATCATCTGTCATGCTGCTTCGCCTCCCTATTTTATTCTTTCCACCTGGGAAATGAGCACTGCCTGCCATTACACATTCATATTCACAAGCCATATGAACACAGTCAAAACTGCCCTGAACTTGACTTGCTTCCTGCTTGAGTGATACCTTCCTCATAGCCTCTATTTTGTTGAACAAGACAACACTTAGTTTAGGGATGCATGCCTCACATTCTCTATTTTGTACACCCTGCAAATGCTGTTTTCTACTGCGCGCACACACGCGCACACACACACACACACACACACACACACACACACACACACACACACACACACACACACACACACACACACACACACACACAAACACACACAGAGAGACACAGAGAGAGACACACATACACATACACACACACATACAAAGATCTACCATTCATATAATTTTCCTACTGTGTTTCTAGAGGGGTGAGATTTTGGCTCAGACCAGGTCAATCAAGCAATAATATCTGCCTTGAACTGCCTTTAAACAATTCAAATGTGCCCAGAGATTCCCTCTACTCATGGATTCAGAGCTGTCAGGAAGCGTAGCATAACCTCAAACCGACAGGCTTTTTGCATTACATCTTTAGCGATCGCTTTCACTGGATTTGGGTCCTTCTGACAGTCTGAGTGTATTTTCTGACAGTCTCCCCTGTGTACGAGACACCAGATTATAAACAGATGACTTGCTCCATTCGGCACGTCCCTGGCTGTGCTATGTTACATCACTGTGCCCACTTCCTCTGCGTCTGCGCCTGTGTCTGTGTCTGTGTCTGTGTCTGTGTCTGTGTCTGTGTCTGTGCCTGTGTCTGTGTCACTTGCTCCTTCCCATTTCCCCCTAACTGACTCTGCTTGGTGCCCCTTCCCCACCCACAGGAGCCTATGAACGAGCAGAACTTTGACACGTACGTGGACACCCTGACGGACATGTACACACACCAGGACCAGTACCAGAGCCCGGAGAACAAAGCGCTTCTGGAGAACATCAAGCAGGCCGTGCAGGGCATCCACGTGTAAGGGCAGGGGGCGGGAGGGTGTCCTCCTGAACTAACCAATGGCTGAAGCCGTCTTTGAGTCTGATGGCAGCGTCACCCAATCAAATTCAAACATGTTGAGCAAAACAACATGGGGGAAAAAAAAAGATACAAGGGAAGAGGACGCAGAGGAGATGAGACAGATGTAAAATTTATGGATCATTATTTTATGGCTGTAATTTATCTAATCATTCTGCATCATGAACAGTGCTGATATGCTCTCAAAAATCCATAACTATGATTTAATGCCTTGCTTTAAATGTAATTACCAATCATGGCACTAGTTTTGAGCAGCATTCATATTTTGTACATTTTCATATGACCTGACATAATGTGATGTAATGTTTATAGCTGCTAATTAATGTATGCACATTTTAGTGTATATGTGTGTTATTTTAAAAGATTATTGACTAAATGACAGATCTTGAAATGTGCAGTAAGGTGGAATGTCATAGGCTGAAAGTGCAAGGAGCAGTGTTTCATAGAACCTCTTTTTCACTGGGGAAACGTGATGGAAATGTGTCTGTGCACGGGTTGTTTGGTGGTTGTAAATTTATACGTTTTGTAAAAACAGAAAAAAGAAAAAAAGTCAAGAGTGTCCAAGGAAGGCTTTAGAGTCCGAGGAGAATCCGGTCGGTGGTCATGCAGGTGCCCTCTGGCCACGCTATGTGGCTTTGACAACCCAGAAGAGATTAGAAATAAAAACCAAACTATTTATGATTGCAAACATCATGACACGGAAACTTATTGGTGTGTATCCCATAAACTAGAGTAAGACTGTAACACATGAGAAATATGTTATCTGTTTTGTGGTTTTGAAATTTCCCATTCAGACATGTTCTGAATATTAAATAGACAATCCAGCATTTTAACCATTTAGCTATATGGTTCAACAGAATATTAGCAATATGTGACAGTGACTCAATCATATCCTTAGATATGGGATGCAAATATTTGGGTATATGCAATTTCATATTTGTGAGCGGTACCCGTTAAAAACGAGTGCATTTTTACTAACTGTAAAGAATTGAGTTTTTTTTTTGTATGAACCTTTTAATACAATCATATTTCGAGAATGAAACACCAACGGTCGATTCCAAAATGAGAGAGGTTTCATTGCTCTCCATGTTAGGGTCACCCTGGTTTCCATGTTCTGATGTTTTAGTTTACGTACGTATTTATTTATTTGTTGACTTATTTATCTATTTATTTGTTTATTTATTTAGCTTTCGTGTGTGTTTTGTGTTTTTTTGTATGCGCTGACAAAGAGAGACTAAGTTAGTGATGGGGGTGAAGATGTTGTAATGGTTAATCAGTGGACTGGATATACAGGGTTTATACCTCTACCGGGTGACTGCACTTGTCCTTCTCCTGTACATACGCTCAACCAACCAACCAACCAATCACTCTGCTTACGAGTCTGCACAGAACCAGGAAGAATCCGGGCCCCAGCCCAAGTCACCTTTTTGACTTCAGTGGAAAAGTCTGACTCCAACAGCAAACAGCTGGGCTTCTGCTCAAGGATTGGTTCTTCATGGACTGATACATGCGGATGGCTCCATCATTGCTAAAAACATTATGGCTGCACTTTAACCTCATACAAACCAGTGTGACACGGGGACTTCTAAAAACTGTATGAAATACCACACTCACAGTACATGAATATTACTTTCAATCACTTCAACTGGTGTAGTTTTTTTTATTTTTTATATAATTTTCATCAAGAGACATTTGTTATGTTATTCAAGTCTCATGTTGATATGACAATCTTCATTTTTTCATTCCAGCTTTACTGCGAGCCTTTTGGCAAGTTGTATAGGCTCAGGCTAAAACAACCCACCCATCCAGTAAATGATGTGCTTGCAGCACCATTGTGAAATGCATTTGGATGGTTTCCCGTCAAACGTGCAACATTGCAACTGTACAAAGTCATTGTTCAGAAGTCATCGAATGTCCATGGTAGCTCCTGTTCAACCACAATAGTACAATCATATCCAAGATTTTGCCTGATACACGGACGGTGCTGAGACTGCAGATCATGAGAATATACAAATGTTCTGCTGTTTGATAAATGAAAAAGTAAATGTTTATGTGCAACAAAGAGGATTTTGTTGGGACAGTTGGCATTTAATGTGTTCTTAATGGCACTTGATGGATGCTGCAGATTGAACTAATAAGTAATTTATTGTAGCAAATTTCAAATAAATCCATTATGCAGCCACATGAAGTTAGTTTTTCGCAACCCTTTTTTTGTTTTACTAACAAACTTCTATGCGAACGCAAAAAAAAAGTAGAATCTAACAAGACTGATGTCCTCAACCAATGCCACTTTGGTTTTTACTGTCCTCTTGACAAAGATGCATGCTGATTGACATTTAACAGTTGTATCACTGTGTTAGTTTATGCAGCTGCTTATCTAACGACAGTGAAGATCATTCTTTCTTTTCATTACATTTTTTTCTGTGCCAAATGTACAAGTAAAACATATTTGTCTTAATACTTTTTCTGAACTAGTCAGTTTGACTTTAAGGGAACTGAGGTGACAGATTGTTTATATCATTTTCTTAAAGGGACAATCAAATCCCTTGATCCTAGAGTCCAAGTCCATACACACTACATTATCTATTGTTACATACAGTATATATATATATAAAAAACTATTTTACAAGACAGCCTGGATGTTAGCTTGGATATGATATGAGTATTCCTGTTGTCCAATTCACAACATCTCTGTGTTGCCAATGAAGTTGTTCAGGCCCAGACAGTCATTTAAAGGGAGGGTATATGAGGTGCTAGCTAATTATGTCACCCATGCGCTCGGGGTTTTCCAGTGAACCAAGGGGCAGAGTCCTCCAGCCTGCCCACCCCTGCTCCTCAGCTTTGTGTATGCAGCTTATTGCCAATGTAGTACTGCTTCAAATAGACTTATAGCAAATGTAAAAAAAAGAAATAAAATAAGCATTTTCATCAACGATCATCATTGCCTATACTACAGAAAAGGGGATTTTAAGCACAATTCAGCTGCCTGATTGCTGTTGGCACATTATTGTAATAATAACAAAACGGATAAGGTTATATGTGACTATTTACATAGAACATTACGGTGTCACAGGCTTAAACGCAAAGTAATTTTCTTATGAAAACATGGGAGCTCATCATCAGAGTATGATACATTTTCCATTACAAAAATGTTTCAGCTAATCCTTTGATGACAGGATTTTATATGACATCGCTTTCTTTCTCGCTTTCTCTCTATCTCTCCTTTCTCTCTGTCGCTCGATCTACTCATTTATTTTTGTACCACATGGCATGGCATTTTGTTGATATGATACTTTTGCTATAAATGTTTAAAATCACACATTGCAGTGATATTTCATTTTGAAATCGTGAACTTTGTACAATTTTTATCATGCTGGTGTTAACATCTCCTACTCTAAATAAAACCCGTGTTGCCATAGTCACGGTTGCAAGGCCATTCCTTTTTTTGGGGGGGGGGGGCTATGCGCTGACAAAGAGAGACTAAATGGGTGAAGATAATTAATGATAGGTGGAAATGTTATGTGGATGTAACCAATGGGCTGGATATACAGGATGTACTTGTCCTTGTAGCCCTACATACACTCAACCAACCAATCACTGTGCCTGCTTACGAATCTGCATGAAACCAAGAGTTCATTCCTTTTTATCCCACCATGTTCAAAGACAATGTCTACTGTAATGAAGACAGGGCAAATTATATAAATAATATTTCTACCACATTCCTCAGCATCTCTTTGTGGAGACCTTAAATGAAGGGATAAAGAAACTGGAAGCTGACTTGAGCTGACAGCAGCATAACCATGGACAATTACAGTAGCCTAATACAAGGTATTGGGCAAACAGAGATATTGGATAAGGTTGGGTCCAAAGTGTTATCGGTCTTGTGATGACGACCGACGACCCTAAAGCAGGTGCTCTGACTGTCTGCTCAGAGGGATCAGGGATTATGTCTGAGTGTGTGTGTGTGTGTGTGTGTCTGAGTGTGTGTCTGAGAGTGTGCTCCATCTGTGGATGCAGCCAGGGCCCCTCTTCCTTTAGTTCCCATTTAGCCCCCACATGTTGCCCAATATGTTCTTTTGTCTCTATGCATCTATGCCTGCCTGTGTGAGTGAACCGTAGCTTTGTTGGAGGTGACCAAGAGGGCCGTCTTATTGTCTGCAGCCATTGTCTGCTGTAATATTCCTGACAACACACATCCAGCCACTCCCTTACAAAAAAACATTACAAAATATTAGTTCTTATGCAGGAAATGCAAAGTATTTTGAGCATGAAAAAAACGCCTACTGCAATTTGCTGCAAAGAAAGTCAGTATTCTGGACATGACAACGATTAGGCTACTGCACTGGCTATAGGCCTAACTGCAGTTAATTTTTGTAAGGGGTCTGCAATTACCTCGCTAATACTACAAATATGTTGACAAAATGTTGAGATAGGCGGAAAAAAACAACTCAAAGGGTTAGCCACTGCCAATGAGCAAAATTAATCTGGCGAATGACATTTGCAAGCAGCAGCTGCGACGGGGGTCCAAGCTCATAAGCTAACAAGTCACGGGTAGAGTGGGCGGGGCTCCGGAATGTCTCAGCTGGTCCTCAAGAGCGTCTGTCTCGGACCGAAGTTCAGTGAGTGTTGTTGTCCCGTAGGTAGCAGTGATGGCTGCTCCGTTAGCACATTTCGATGAAGACTGGCAGGACTTTAATGAATTCAGACCTACCTCTGAATGGCCAAATCAGCTGGATCAGATCAACTCCAATGTCGGTGACACAACAGGGTTTGAGGACTTTTCAGATCTCGACAACAGCTTTTCGGGGGAGATATGCAGCTTCAAGTCAATGGAGGACCTTGTGAACGATTTTGATGAGAAGCTGAATATGTGTTTTCGGAATTACAACACTAAGATAGAAAATATCGCTCCAGTACAGCCCATCACAGAAGATAATTTCCTGAAGGACGACGAGTAAGTATGACACTATCGCATTTTTATATGTCCATGTTTTACTGCTAATGTAACAGGAGGGCATCAGCTAGCAAGGAATCGTTAGCTTGCTAGTCACCCAGCGCAGTAAGTAATCTCAGTTGGAGCAGCAGTTGAGCTAAGCTGTGTTGATACGAGCTATTTTAACTTGTTTACATGGTGTCAGATTGCAAATTAACCAATAAACTATAGATTTGCCACCAGATTAGCAAATAAACCAAATCGTGTTAGGGGGTCGCAGCTAACGTTAGCAAAATTATGATAGCTGACCACTGAGCTGGGCTAAGGCACTGCTAGTGATAGCAAGACCAACTAGCCAAAGAGGTCTGTAAGTTCTATGCCTGTGCATAAACAGTGGACTGGCAAGATATGGCTAACTAACCCGATACGTAGGTAGGTTAGTAAACGTGGCTATTGACGGGAATGTTGTTGTTGCTGTATGTAGAGCTGTTGTAGCAATGATGAGCTTGGGTCCATGTCCACAATTCATCGGTAAGTTATTTTTAAAGTCGCAGTAGACGTGGCAAATGACTGGTCGTAATGACTGTAAAAGATCTAACACAACGCCAGCCAGCTCAAGCCTCACAAAAACACACGGATATGAATATATATATATATGAATCAAATAAATGGGTAAACGTACTGATAAGTCTTCGATGACTTGTTATAAACACTGGCATTTCACTTCAAGATAAAAAAAAAAAAAAACTGTACTTTAATATAGCCGTCAGGTCCACCAGCGAGGTGATTATTCTGCCCTGGTTGTTTTAGCGTACAGAAGCATGCAAATCGTTAGACAAGTAATGTAAACTATTTCCACTGTTTATTCTAAAGAGTACATTTTCCACTCAGACGTCAGAACTTCAATTTACCTCTTGGTTTTTAAGATAATCTTTAGTGTCACTAGACATTGTGTGAAAGTGACTCTACACTGACTGCAGTGAATACATCCACAATAGCTTGCTATTTGTTTATTTGTTAACTGGCGGTAATTTTCCTCTTCAGACACATGATGTGTCTTTGAAGATTATGTTGCAATGTAGGCCCATTGAATATTGCAGAATCACTGTGTCATGATGCCATTGTTATCACGCTGGGTGACTGATTGTGACAGTTTACCCACAAGCTGATACTTTTATCCCCTCCTCGGCCTGCTAGAGATATACTAACTAATGGGGGGAATTTTGCTGCCCTCCTTCTCATGGTGGAATGGTGGACAACAATTACCGTGGATGGAGATTTTCTCCCCTGACATTTTCCTGCGCTAGATAGCAGCTTGAAGAGGGTGTGTAGGCTATTTTTCTGCCCGTGTCTTTGTGCCTATGGTTTTCCATACACACATGTGGTCGTCTGTGGTCATGCACGTTGGTGCATCTGCATTTGTATGCGTGTGTGCGTGTCTGTTCTTTGGTTCTGTTATAGACATGCTGCTTCAAAGGCTGGCGGGGGGGGATCTGAAGCCTGGAAATGGCCTCTCTGGCATGTCGCACCAGAGAAAGGGCAGCAAAGATGCAGCGCTATCAGAGACAAGGATGGAGAGAGACAGAGCAGTGGAGAAGAGACGCATGAAAAAGACACATAAAAAAGAGATGCTTAAAAGAGGAGGGAGAGAGGGAAATGGATGGAGATGAGAAGAGAAGAGATGAGAAGTGATTCAACTGAGAGGGCTGTTGGGGATGTGTGGTGGAAAGAGCAGAGAGGCAGAGTCAGAGGAGGGCACGCTTGACTGCACTGTCCTCAGGGCGAGCATCGCTGTCTTAACGGCGGCCAGTCTTCTCGTACATTACACACCCAGGCCAGTTGAACCCCATCGCTATCTTAACGACGGCCAGTCTTCTCGTACATCACACACCCAGGCCAGTTTAACCCCATCACTGTCTTAACGACGCTAGTCTTCTCCTACACACCCAGGCCAGTTTAACCCCACTACTGTCTTTGCGTTCAAGCACAGCTAGATTTCAGTACCAGACGTGTTAGGCTGGGAGATGATGTCAAAAGTCATCATGAAATCATTTGAAATGGGCTATACGACTGAACGGCTGCACTATTAATTAAACAGTCAGTACCAGTTAGTGTGGAGCTTTAAGGGTACAGTTCCCTAATGGACGTTCATTTCAAGAGATGTAGTGATATCCTATAGCCTACGTCTAAGTTGTTACTTGATTTAGTTCAATTTACACTTCAAGTCAAGTCAAGTCAAGTCACATTTATTTATATAGCACACTTAAGCGCAATGTAATTGACCCAAGGTGCTCACAGAAATAAGATAAATACAATAATGAAAACAAAAGTATAAATGACAAATGAAATAAATTACACTTTAGAGCTGTATATGTTTAGTAGGTCCTTATGTAAGTCTCTGTGTTCTTCCTATAGAATCTGGAACGCTCTGACGGATAACTATGGAAACGTGATGCCAGTGGACTGGAAGACCTCTCACACACGCTCCCTCCACTTACCCACCCTCAACCTATCAGAGCAGAGGGTAAGCCTGCAGTCACATCGCAACGCCATGTGATGTCCATGGTCCCACAACATGCAAGACATGCAGAAATATCATGTTCATGAAAAAGTAATGTTTGATGAGGGATTTGTCCATGTGTTTGATGCATTTGGCATTCTATGAGGAAAAATAGCGTGTGTGTGTGTGTGTGTGTGTGTGTGTGTGTGTGTGTGTGTGTGTGTGTGTGTGTGTGTGTGTGTGTGTGTGTGTGTGTGTGTGTGTGTGTGTGTGTGTGTGTGTGTGTGTGTGTGTGTGTGTGTGTGTGTGTGTGTGTGTGTGTGTGTGTGTGTGTGTGTGTGTGTGTGTCATTAGAAAGAGGACAACTCGTCACTGGACCTCTCGGACGATGAGGAGCTGCGGGAGCAAATGGACATGCACTCCATCATCGTATCGTGTGTCAACGACGAACCGCTCTTCACCGCTGAGCAGGTCGGTTACCACCGTCCCCGTCAGGCTCCACTGAGCAGGAGATATGATATAGCAGCGCAGTAAAGAGTGTGTGACTAGCAACACACAATGCATACCGTCATTTCCCAACTATTAGCTGCAGTTTAAACATTGATTTTGCCAAATTGATTTAACTGTGAGGTTAAAACACTGTCCTGCAGCTTATACAATGCGGCTGATACACAGAAAATTGCTGTAGTAAAGAGACGGAAATGAAATAGCAAAGCTATTGTTGTTTGCAGCAGTTCACACTCTCTGTGGAGGGTCATGCGGCCACACGAGCCTCCATAGCATGGGTCCAGATGCCAGGGCCAAGCACACTGTTCAGGTGCACTCAGATTCCTTAAACACAGAATACAAAATGGCAGGCAGTACTTCCCATAGCGTGGTGGTGGTAGTTAGAACATGAAATGACATTTTTATTGCTGCTAAATAAACGTTTTGCTTTTTGCATAATGGGCATTGCAGACAAGTTCCTGGTTGTATTTTCTGAGTTCCCAAATAAGCATATCCCTGTAAGTTAAAAATAGAAATTTAATTATTTTCATTTCTCTCTGACCTATTTAGATAAGAAAAAATAGAAATTATAGATGGGTTTCCATGTCACTCCTGAAAAATGCCTCAGAATAGAACACTTTCTGAAGCCATGTGGCATCTGTTTCTCTCAGTAGCAGCATTTCTAATGATCCCTGTAATGTGGAAAGAGTTGCTATCTCACACTTGACCTGATGAGCCAGACACACTGTATTTGGGCACCGCCATCAGCAACTGTCTTCTGGGATACACCCTGCAGAACTTGGGCCTGTAAATCCCGAATGCAGCCTTCACAGCATAACAGACACCAACATACACATTTTTTTTTTTTTTTTTTTTTTTTGAGTTGTGGAGCTAGAATGTGCGGCATTGTAGGTAACCGTGACAACCTTTTGTGGGATAATCCATCATGCAGAACAGAACTGTGTGAAAGTTCTTGGCGCCCGTCAGGATCCTCGCTAGGCTGTCTGGCCCCTCAAGTGTTGCTGGGGGAGATGTGGTTGTATTTTTGGGAACATTGTGTGTACTGTTCTGAGAGGGTTGTTGTTGACCTCGGCTGGGCCGCAGCAATGCAAATGTTATCGTGGTGTATGTAGAGCTAGAGCAGGATGTGACCGGGTCTCTGAAGGGGAAAATGCTGGTGTAGCTCTTAAGTGTGTTGTGTTGCTGGTCCTCTGTAGTGCTGATCGTGTATGTGTGTGTGTGTGTGTGTGTGTGTGTGTGTGTATGTGTGTGTTGTGTTTTAGGTGATTGAGGAAATTGAGGAGATTATGCAAGAGTCTCCAGACCCAGAGGAGGATGAGAGTCCATCCCAGTCCGACATGTCCCTACTCTGCCAAGAGATGAACACACTCAACAGGTCCAGCTCTACCAGCAGCTACGAAGAGAGTAAGTCTGTGTCTCTGTGTGTGTGTGAGTGTGTGTGTGTGTGTGTGTGTGTGTGTGTGTGCGTGTGTTTCAGATATCCCTCTTCAGCAACTAGATACCCCTGCTGACCATGGTTATTATTGCCACAATAAGGGCATGAAGGATTAGTAAATTGGAGATATTGTTAGCCCGTGTGTGTGTGTTTTAAAGCATTGAGGTGGGCATAAATGTAGGCCATATTAATTATATAATCCCTGCATTGTATAATGGGCTCTGAAATTGGCGTCCGGTCGCATAAATCAGAGATTGCGCAACAGTGATGCTATAAGCAGCCCCACAGCACAGTGTTCAGGCTCATTACGGACCATATACCTCATATGAGGATTTATATAATAGCCCACCCTGGCCTGTGTGTGTGTGTGTGTGTGTGTCAGAATGCGTGTTTGTGTTTGCACAACTGGAGGCATGATGTGGATGTGACTGCACGTGTGCATACGTGCGGATGCTGTGCCTTTGATGCTGTTGGGGGACTGGTCAGCCGTCACAGTGTCATTTAGTAGTGGGCTGTTGTGTGTTGACTGTGTGTGTGTGTGTGTGTGTGTGTGTTGTGTGTGTGTGTTGTACTTGAGAATGGATGTGAGAGAGAGAGAGAACGAGAGAGAGAGCGAGGGCGAGAGCGTGAGCACAGACCATCTCATAAGAGCTGCTGGCAAAGTGACTGAGCTGTCATTCTACATCTCATTCAGCTTCTAGCAACTGAATCATGGCTGTGTGTGTGTGTGGGGGGGGGGGGGGGGGGGGTCATCTGTTCTATTTTGGATGTGTGTCTGTATGTTCTTTCAGTGTGTTCTGCACAAACTTGTGCATGCAGTTTGTAGCACACATTAGCACACGTGTGCATTTGTTCACATAGATAGATAGATAGATAGATAGATACTTTATTGATCCCCAAGGGGAAATTCAAGAATAAACATGGCTGTTTATGTTCTCTAGCTAAGGCGAGGACTCTGCAGTGTGTGTGTGTGTGTGTGTGTGTGTGTGTGTGTGAGAGACACAGAGACAGAGACAGAGACAGAGACAGAGACAGAGACAGAGACAGAGACAGAGACAGAGACAGAGACAGAGACAGAGACAGAGACAGAGACAGAGACAGAGACAGAGACAGTTTAGTGTCTTCCTTTATCTCTCTCTGGTGTAGATGGTCTCTCCGTGACTATGCCAACCTTGGTTAAAGTGTGTGTGTGTGTGTGTGTGTGTGTGTGTGTGAGAGAGTGAGTCTGAGTCTGGCGTGCCTACAGAACTTTCATTATCTCTCTGCTGCCAAATGCTTGGTTAAAGCATTTGTACATCTGTACTGAATGAGCTGGATCTCTGTGTGTGTGTGAGTGTGCGTGCGCGTGCGTGTGAGAGAGAGAGAGAGTGCATCTCTGGTGCCAAGCGCTTGGTTAGAGCATTAGTCTGTGCCTCCCACCCTGTATGTCTGCCTCCCACTTTAAATGGTCTTTCTTCCTGTCTCTATGATTATCTGAGAATTGTCTAGGCAGCTCCCTTTAAGACTCAGAAGTCTAGTGGAGAATCAGAATGACACCATGTAGCTGTATCACACCCTCACTTCCTGTCATGTGACTACAATGACCTCATCTCTCTGTCTTTCTTTTTTCTTTGGGTGCGTTCGTAAATTGCACTCCGAGCGCTCCGAGCACACTCTGAAACTTTTTTAACCGTTCGTAAATTCAGAGTGTGGATGGAATTATCGTTCGTTTATTCAGAGCGTCACACTCTCGGAGCGCCCAGAGCGTACTCTGGGCACTCCAGCTGAAAGGACAGAGTAGCCGAGTGTGACGTCACATCAGTCAGCTAGTAACGAATCTAGTTACCTACGTAACGTTAACAGGTTAGCATTTTAGTGCTAGTGCTAGAAGAACGTTTCCAAGTTTACATTACAAGCGTTGCTCATCAAGATTATGTAGACGGTTTAAATAACTGCTCTCACATTGTTCTTCATCATCACTGTCAAGAAAGCTCTTGCATCAGTGGAATTGAGTTTTGAATAATACATAAACCCTGTTTCAAAAGTGCCGTAGTGGCGTCCATATTGTAAACATAAACACAACTAATCGTTCGTAAATTCACTGGGAGTTAGAATGCTCGTCTTTTTCGAAATTCAGAGCGTTATTCTATTTTTCAGAGTGTCAGATTGAATTTACGAACGCACCCTTTCTCTCACTTACTTTCTGTCTTTGTTTCTCGCTGTCTGTCTTTCTTGCTTTTTTCTTTCTGTCTTGCTTTCTCTCTTTCTTTCTCTCTTTCTTTCTCTCTCTCTCTTTCTTTCTTTCTTGCTTTCTCTCCTTTGCTCTCGCTCCCTCCCTCTCTCCCTCAGCTCTGCGCGGGTTGTCGGTGTCGGAGCTGAGCGGGCGGCTGCAGCAGGTGGAGACGCTGATCCGGGGCCTGTCGGAGGAGCTGGTGCAGCAGCTGGCGCTGCGGGACGAGCTGGACTTTGAGAAGGAGGTGAAGAACCGCTTCATCTCGCTGCTCATCACCGTGCAGAACCGCCAGAAGGAGCACCGGCAGCTGCTCAAGCGCCGCGGCGGCAAGATCCGCAGCCCCAGCCTGCAGACGCGCGGCGGGGAGAGGACACACGTGCCCGGCACGGTGAGAGGACGCACACACACACACACGCACACACACATACACACACACACATACACATATGTGACCCTGTAAAGCGGAACCAGTCGTTTCGGTAAAATTAATTAATTTAAGTTATTGTGCTCACGTGAACGGCCATAAACTAAGCTTTCCAACGATATGTATATCGAGGGTATTACACAAACTATCGCTAAGATAACAGCATCCAAAGTTGACATGGTTCTCCTGTCACGATATGCCAGAAGAGGAGAAATCACCTTTTTAAGCGGCACGTGCACAACGGGAATGACAGCAAATGTGTTGAATCTTTGCCGGGTTTAACAGTCAAAACGTATGTTTTTCCGTGAAATGCGTTCACGGTATGAAACTGTAGACTGTATGCAGTCGAATTAGGCGAAAATGTGAAATTCAACATTTTAACCCGGAAGTTTGTTATTGTTGATTTTCTCAAAATAACGTTGTGCGCAAAACGACTGATTTCGCTATGAATGGTCACATATAAGCACGCACATACACACACAGGCGTATACACACACTCGCATACGCACAAGCACACATATACGCGTGCACTGCGCGCGTATACAAACACACACACACATGCATACATACACACATACAGTTCACGTAGGCATACACGCACAGAGAGATGCAGACAAGAATTTCCTGAGATGGAGACTGGAGTTGTCTTTCACAACAGAGACTACAAGTCAGAATTGCAATGCAGTAACTGCTTATGGCATTTGAACTTGAACTTTCATATGTACACACACACACACACACACACACACACACACACATAAATAAGATTAACATGACCAAGTGTCTGCACAGAAAGGCGAATGGACACACTGATGTCCAGTCCAGTTCAGAGCTGGAAGAATTTCCATACACACATCCAACAAGAGGCCTAGGTAAACATTTGTAGTGAACACCACACTCCCACGCAGCAGTGGGCTTTGCAGCAGTAGGTGTCTGTGTCAAACGCTGTGTTGTGTCCAGTGTGTGTGCGCTCTCTAATCTGTCCTGTTAAGCACCGAGGATCCAGCGGATCAGTTCCGCTCTACCTCCCAATCAAAACAAACACCCCAGGGCCAGTCCTCCCTGCTGCCTTGTCATGCACTCTCTCGCTCTCTCTCTCTGTCTGTACTTCTCTTTCTCTCGGTTTCTTTCTCTCTCTCTCTCTGTCTGTGCTTCTCTTTCTCTCGGTTTCTCTCTCTCTCTCTCTCTGTGCTTCTCTTTCTCTCTTTCTTTCTCTTTCTCTGTACCTCTCGCTCTGTCTTTCTCTCGATCTCTCTCTGTCTTTCTCGCTCTCTCTATCTGTCTTTCTCGCTCTCTTTCTCTCTCCCTCTCTCTCTCTCTCTCTCTTTATTTCTCTAATCCTGTTACTTCGGCTTCACACTGGGACCACTCTTCTCTATCACTCTTTACTCATGCAATTCTTTTCTTTCTGCACTCGTTCACTCATTATGTATCTCTCTTCCTTTCTCTCTCTCTCTCTCTTCATCCTCCTCTTCTGTCCTCCACCTCCCTCCCCCCTTCACTCTCTCAGCGTTTCAGTATGGAGGGGCTCTCCTCAGTCATTCAGAGCGGCCTGCGCCACACATTCAGGGGCACAGGAGGGGACAAGCAGGTGCCCTCTTCTCTACCTCCCCACCTCACTCCATTCCCTCTCTTCTCTACCTCCCCAACCCACTCAATTCCTTCGCTTCTTTACCTCCCCACCTCACTCCGTTTCATTCCCTTGCTTCTCCACTTCTCTGCTTCTCCTGGAAACCCTCACTCCATCCCTAACCAGCTCACCCCCCCCCCATACACACACACACGTACACCTTTCCCTCTAAATGTAAAGGGTTAGCTTGCTAAAACCCATCTCATTCATTGCCTTTGTGAGGCACGTGTGCAGCACATGTAGTTGATCCTATTTTGAGGATACGAGTGCTGAGGACAGCCGATATGGGCTTCAGATTAACCTGCGAGCTCCAGTAAAAGGCTCCCGCTGAGCTGTCTATTTACGCAGCTACTCAAAGTCAACGGCAGCCATCCATGGCCTTGGATTTGGATTCAGTTTAGTTAATAAACCTTAAAACTCTAAAATGAAAAAGGTATTTTTATCTCATTCATTCATTTCATGGTGCAGGCAGGGCCTTCGCACTGGGTTTTTTTAGCAGGCTATCCCATGATGGATGCAATTGGAATCATCGGTGTGCATGCGCTCTAATTCCGAGTTTGTCCTTTCTTTCTTTCTTTCTTTCTTTTCTTTTCTTCCCACTCCTCTGTGTTTTGTTTTTTCTGAGCTCTGTAGGAATACTCAATCAGCGCTCTCAGCTGCCCTGCCAAAAACCAAACACCACCCAGCGCTCTCCCGCCCCGCAATCACCCAACAGCCAATCACAGTAGCCTGGAAGGTCACACGCGCCTCAACGCTGACCTATCACAGAGCACCTGTGCTTCACTTTAACCAATCAGCTTCTTCTCATCCCCTTGCTGTGCGCCAGTTCTACCAGCTGCTCTCTCAGTAGCTGCTCTTACACAAGTCTCAGCATCCCCAGCTAAAAATAGGCAGCCTTCAGGCATTCACTGCCTTCAAAATAAAAACAAGCTCCGCATCATTTGAATAAAATCAACATTTATTAGGGGAGACCGAGCCAGTGAACCACGGAGGTCTGGGGTAATGTTTGTGCTGGTGATGGTGGCTGCACAGAACAACACTGTGTGAAAGGGCACTGCCAGACCTGCTGTTATCATTTTTCTACACAGCATCATTTGTATTTTTATCGTATTTATTTCTTTATTTTGCCTGTTCATGCAGTCATTCAGCTTCTCTGCCCATTCACCATGTCATTCAGTCGTTCTCTCTGACTGAGTTCTCTTGGGCGGCTCTGATCACTGGAACAGTTCCAATTAGCTTAGTATCAGTACACACACAGCTGCGTATACAACGTGCTCTAAGGCTCTACACCTGGGTCTCTTTTTAATGGCTTTTGATTTGTTGTGGCGCTTACCTGTTTTATTTGTTTTGTTTCGGTATTTTGGTGCATCTCCTTAACCCTCTCTTCCCCTAATGCCCTTGCATGGATCGCAGCAACAGTGTCATGAGTAAATCTGTACAGTCTGTTACAGATTCTAATCTTTCTCCCCCCTCTCTCGCTCTCTCTCTCTCTCTTTCTCTCTTTCTCTTTACAGTATCTTACCACAGTGATTCCCTATGAGCAAAAGAGCGGCCCTCCGTCAGTGGAAGACCTTCAGTACCTCACCAAAAGTGAGCGATGACCTTTAACTCCGATCCTTGCACCTCCAGACATTTACTCGGTTTACAGTGCCTATAGAAAGTCATCATACCCTTTTGAAATAGTTACTTTTTTTGTCTTACAGCCTGAAATCAAAACCCATTTTAAAAAAAATCTTTTCCAGTTTTATTAGCAAATTTTGCTGTACAACATCAAAATAATGAAAAAAAAGTAAACAGTTCTGAAAATTAATAAAAAATGAAAAACTAGAATAACAAGGTTGGAAAAGTCATCATACCCCTGACTCAATACTTTGTAAAGCTTCCTTTTGCTTTCATTACAGCCATCAATCTGTTTGGATATGTCTGTATTATAGCTTTGCACACCTAGTTAGGGGAATATTTGCCCAATTTTCCGTACAGAAATGTTAAAATTTAGTCAAATTCTGTAGGGAATGGCGATAGACTGCTCTCTTCAAGTCAATCCACAGATTTTCTATAGGATTTAAGTCAGGGCTCTGACTTTGCCACTCAAGGATATTCACCATCCTATCCTTAAGCCACTGCTTTGTTCTTTTGGCAGTATGTTTAAGATTATTGTCGTGTTGGAAGGCGAATGACCTCCCCATCCTCAGCTGTCTAGGAGAGGGACGCAGGTTTTCCTTAAGAATGTGGGTGTACTTGGCAGCATCCATTTTCCCTTCTATCCTGACCAATTGCCCAGTTCCTGCTGAAAAGAAACATCCCCACAACATAATGTTGCCCCCACCATGCTTCACACTAGGTATGGTGTGTTTTGGGAGGTGTACTGTGTTGGTTTTCGCCAAACATTGCGCTTGGAGTTCAGTGCAAAAACACATCTGGAATATTCTGCTACCATGTGGAAAAAGCTTATATGGTCAGATGAGACTAAGATCGAACTTTTTGGAGACTAAGATTGAAGTTTTTGGACTGAGCTCCAGGCGCTAACCAAACACAGTATACACACCCAAACACACCCAAAACACACCATACCTACTTGGAAGCATGGTGGGGGCAACATTATGTTTTGGGGATGTTTCTCTTCAGCGGGGACTGGGCAATTGGTCAGGATAGAAGGGAAAATGGATGCTGCCAAGTACACCAAAATTCTTGAGGAAAACCTGCGTCCCTCTCCTAAACAGCTGAGGATGGGGAGGTCATTCGCCTTCCAACACGACAATAATCTTAAACATACTGCCAAAAGAACAAAGCAGTGGCTTAAGGATAGGATGGTGAATATCCTTGAGTGGCAAAGTCAGAGCCCTGACTTAAATCCTATAGAAAATATGTGGATTGACTTGAAGAGAGCAGTCCATCGCCATTCCCTACAGAATTTGACTAAATTGTAACATTTCTGTACGGAAAATTGGGCAAATATTCCCCTATCTAGGTGTGCAAAGCTATAATACAGACATATCCAAACAGATTGATGGCTGTAATGAAAGCAAAAGGAAGCTTTACAAAGTATTAAGTCAGGGGTATGATGACTTTTCCAACCCTGTTATTCTAGTTTTTAATTTTTTATTAATTTTCAGTATTGTTGAGTTTTTTTTTCATTATTTTGATGTTGTACAGCTACATTTGTAAATAAAACTGGAAAAGATTTTTTTTTAAATGGGTTTTGATTTCAGGCTGTAAGACAAAAAAGGTAACTATTTCAAAAGGGTATGATAACTTTCTATAGGCACTGTATGTATCGCCACAACACTGAGATGCATGTGTAGAAAACAGCAGTTTTGAATAGCAACATGGATTGGATTGGATTGGATTGGATTGATTTATTTATTGATTGATTCGTTGATTGATTGATTTATTGATTCATTGCTTCATTGCGTGGTTGTTCCATAGTACTGCACGCCATGAAGGACGACAGCGATAAAGTCCCTAGCCTGCTAACTGAGTACATCCTCAAAGGTATGTGTGTGTGTCTCTCTGTCTCTCTATCTCTGTCTGACCCTCCCCTGGTGAGGTTCTTGTTGCTCAAGATATTTCAGAGCAACAAGGCATGAACTGGCCACCCTGTGTTGTAACAGCCCCTTAGCCAATACCAGACATGATGATTCACTCTACTGTAATAGAGCCAAACCGCCAATGGGCTGGCGAATTATTTTCTTTTGCTAACATTGTTCCATGCCTTAAATTACTTGTCTCTAGGACATTGTTTAATTTGTTATAAACCTGTGGGATCGGTGTGGGGTCTACTCTTCAACTCTTGTTATTGCCTGTTGTAGAGTCTAGGTGTAGGAATGTAGTCTTGCTTTGTCCAGTTGTTGACGTTCGCGTGACTGACCTTTGACCTATTGTCCATACCTTTTCCCCGATCTCCTTCACAGTATTATGTCCCTCGTAGTCCTCCAGGAATGCCGGGACCTTCCAGTTGGTACGAGGTGACGCAGTGAAGCCCTCATGTCCTGTTTCCACGGGCTCCGTGGTTTTCAAACTCTTAGGTGTTTTACCTCATTTTTATTTTTTTAATTTTTAATCCCATAGCATTTTCCATGTGTCAACCTAATACTATTTTGATATCATGTGAGATGTTTTTTTTTATTTTTTATTTTTAAACGCATGTGAGTTTGTAATATGTTAGCGTATGCATTACCAGTCAGCAGTATTACTCCACGAGTCGTGTGTCCTCAGCTCAGCATGGCTCACGGCCCGTTACATGACTCCGCCATTTCCTCAGACAAACATTTCCTCAGAACAACATCGCGATCCTGTACGAGAGATTCTACTTATCGCCTTGACGACGGGTACGAGACCACCACAATTCCTTGGCCCACAGCTGAGAGATTTCCTGTTGTTGGGTTGCATCTGGTTTGTTCGGTTACTGCATGGTTTTCAATGTACTCTGTGCACTCCGAGAGGTACAAGGACGTCTTTGGTAGTAGTCTTAACAAGCGGATATCACAAGGCCTAGCCGATTAGCATTAGCCTTGATGACCTGTGACCTTGTGTAGTGCGGATGTGCAGTTATGAAAGTGTAGCTTTAAAGGGTAAGGGGCCTCTGGCCTGACGAGCACTGTGAAATGATGTTGTGACTGAGGCCTCTCTCTGTAGCACATTGACAAGCTTGAAACTTGTCGGGGCGTTTTTGCCAGGCTTTTGTAGGATGGTGAAAGCTTGGTTTTGAGAAAAGGGAAAATCTGTGCTTACCTGCAAAGACATCTTCCACTTATGAAGCACAAAAATCTGCAATAATTTGTGATCTATCTTAGTCCTTTTATATGAAGCTTGTATGCTTATATAGTTTTTAGCTAGCTCGTAACTGATGTAAAAACCATGGGAGATGATAAATTGGGACAGTGGAACAGTAATGTCTTTATAAAGGGAGATACTGCTAAAGAAACTGCATGACTGTGGAATACAACATCAACCTTCTTCCTTTAGCCAGCGCACTAAGGTATGTGTAACGCACACAAAGCTCAGGTGCCATCAACAGCAGCTCAGTGGCGCCCCCTGCCCTAAGGCTGGAGCGGTGCATGGTGCCAACTGGTTTTAACCTCATCTTTGCCGTGTCAGCCAGTCTAAATTGTTCCTCCCTCTCTCGGCTCCTTTGATTGGTGCCAGTGCTCTGATTGATGATTGTCATGGCAACACTCAGACCCCCCCCCCCCCCCCCCCCTTGTCCTCAACAACGTATTCCCTGTGTCATCGGAAAACTCCCGTTTGTTGAAGACGGTCTACTACAGTTGAAGCAGCCTACTAACTTGCATGCACAGAGCATGCTGCCAGAGCCATACCAGCATAGACCAGGGGCAGTGACACGTGTGGGTGTTACCATGCCGCCCAACGTCCTGTGATCAGGAAGTGTCCAGGTTTACAGCTCTCCTAACATCTTCCACGGCTAGTCCCCCACATGCTGGTCATGTAAACATTGAGTAGACATTGAGTAAGCTTTGAATATTATATAGCTCTGCGTGCATACCCTCCCATTAGTCTTTTTCAGCCCATGTAGTTGGTGAAGTCTTTAGGCTATAGTCATTTTTACCTAGTGAGGTATTTGGGGACATTTTCAGTGTCCCCTGTAATGTCCTGTGCTTGTGTCTTATGGTCACCCTTGCTACCTGTCCCTTTTTAATCTGATTACAGTGAGCCTATAATCTCTAATAACATGCCAGTTTAGCATTTGAATTCTCTCTGTCTCTCTGTCTCTCTCTTTAAAACACATAGTGATTGCTGTCACAAGGCTCAGAAACATTTGAAACCTGACACAAACTTGCACTTTCTCTGTAACTTGCCCAAAGGACAGTTTGACCCTAGAAAGAAGCTCTGGTCAATAATCACACATAAAATAACAATATTTTTGGAGGGCCACATCCTGAGTGCAAGCACACATAAGGATATGGATGCCCAGTAGAGACTCTGCTATGAAGCTACGCGTTTGGGGCTCAGTTGGACTACAGATGGTAGATTTGCCCCAAACATCTATTAGGAACTATCATGTAACAAAACAGGCTTTATAAAAAAATCAGCGGCACACAACTCTGACTTCCCTTTAGTTTATTTTGGGATTTGTGAGATGGGTATTTTAAAGTTCAGTCTACTCTGCGGTACAGTCTGATTTATGCTTGATGATGCTTAATGCTTGATGGCATTACGGTACCTTTGGAATGGATTACAATCTGGTGTTCCAAACGAGATTCCAGCATGTTTTGCCCTCCAGCAAACAAAGTCAGTAAAACAAGGCCTCAGATTGAATCAGAGCTTACGCAGATGGATCAACAGATGCAGAATGTGTTTTTACTATTATTATTATTATTATTACTATTATTATTTGTAATTTTCTTAGCTTATTCAAGCTAAATGTCAAATATGCCAGTTTAAAAGAATTAATTGAAAGTCACGGCAGGACATTGAAAGTCGAAATGACATATAAATGATCTATTTTTGTCCTGAGGTTTACTGTATTTATAGGAGTAAATGGAATCCAGTAGTGAAATGAGAAACGGTCGTCGCCCTATCCCAGGCGTCAGAACTATAGATTTATATTTCTACTCTCTCTCCTGTATTTCTATGGCTGCCTGTGTACAGAAATAACAGTTTTGTAAATAGAAACATGTTTGTTTTTAATGTACCTTTCTTTCCTCCTATCCGCTCTCTTTCTGTCACGGATCATTGTTTGTTTCCCATTACAATGTAATGTGCTACAATTAATTTATTCTGTTAATGCCATTTAAAGCATATCATCTTTAGTGGTACAAATGTTTTGTGCCAGTTTGCACTGGAACTCATCCGAACTAAATAAAGACTTTTGACTGTATGGAATGCCTTAATTTTAATCTTGGATTAATTGTTAACTGTTAATCGCTAAAGCAGTTGATGGTAGACAAGCATGCTTTTCTTCTCCTAAAACTGACACTCACATAGGCTTCAAGGTTGCCTTTCCTTTCTTGTGGTGGGTGTTCATTTCACTTTGTCGTTGTGAGATGATAAAGTGACAGCCGAATGCTATTTTTTGCCACAGATTACAAAATAATTTCCCTTGAGGCTTGCCTGTGTAGGCGGTATTATCATTTATAGTGCATGACACGAAATAAGAATCTGGCCGACTCATCAGTCATTTCATGACTGTGCTTATTAGAGACAGAGAAATTGCACCACTGACTCACTAAAAGGATCCAGGTGCAAGCTTTCGCAAAAGCCAGGAAATGTCAGTGAGTGTTCTGCCAGAATAAAGCCACAGACTGACTTGAAACAGACCCTGTCATAAGATCTGTTTGGACATTTGTTTGTGGAAACCTCATGTCGTGTTATGTTGTTTCACACAAATAAATCCCTTCAGCAGTTAGATCACAACTCCACTGAGTGGTGTTCGGTGTTAACTCCAATCAGCGTGACGCTGCTTGAGGAAATAATCGAGAGGAAAGATAACTGCTAGCTCTAGATAATGTCATAGGAAGATGTCCAATTTCTTTGAAGCTTTATAACTGCAATCCATGTGCTTGTAATGCTGTGCAGAGTGAGTTGCAAATGAATTGCCTCCACGGTGGTTGTTGCTGTGGCTGTTAAATCCCCTGCTGTGGTGTGCCTCAGAGTCCATCAACAGCTCAAGCCATCCACCTCCAGTGAGGTCCCACCAGTGACTTACAGTACGTTCTACAGGAGCGGTGCCTGGCAGGGGTCAAAGGTCACCCAGTCCAGTGGAGCAGGCTACAGGTTGGTGTCTGTGAACATGGTGTGCTCTTTCCTCACTGTGCTGAAGCCTTTGATAGTGTCAACAAACTCTTCATCTTCCATGAACTAAAAGAGAACAAATAGTTTTAAAACTGGATTCTTTTTTGTTTGTTTGTTTTTTTAAATACACAAGAACACATTTTAGTACCAACTGGAAGCGCTTAGAAAGACCTTCTGGATTATGTTTGAAGGTCAGAGCCTTGTGTATGTTGGCAGGAGTCTCAGGTTTTAGATTTGAGATTTTCTGTCCCTGTCTGGGATCAATTTGAGGTACTCACCATCCCGCTGTCGTGCCACCGCTTATGCGGATCCCATTCCTCATTCCCGCCCTCCTCAGTCTTCTTCTCTATGACCTCACTGATGCTGCGGTGCAGGGAATTCTGGGAATGTGCGAGCGTTGACACGTGCAGTGTGGACACCGTGACGATGCCATCCTCCCCCTCCAGAACCTTACTGTCCACTACATCCTGGAAGGGAATTGGGTCGGGTCAAGGCTTGGTATCCTCAAATCTCTTAAGTATAGTCACTGACAAAAGTATTGTCACTCCTTTAGAATTGTTGGTTTTTAAGCAAAATACAAACAAATCAGGACCATTGCAATAGCTCAACACAACTGAAACAACAATTGGTTTACACAAAATATCACCAAAAATGTTGTGGGAAGTGAATACTGTCGAACTTGGTATGCTTGAATCTCTTAAGTATATGTCAGCTCTAACGCAAACTGCCAACGAGCAAACTATCTGTTCTAGCCGAGCACTTAAAAACGAATTGATGATTGATCTTAGAAAAGGTGTGATGAGGTCAGTGCCTCATATGTGCTGGCAGGAGTCTTCATGTGTAGAGTTTATATAACATTACTTGATTTCTACATTGTGTAGGTTTAGGTGTAGGTCTTGAATTTCCCATTGGGGATCAATAAAGTGTCTATGTATCTCTCTATCTGTCTATCTGATCTATCTAGGTGTAGATTTTGTATTTTCAGAGAGCGTCAGTCTTTGCAGGGACAGTTGAGCCATAAGAGGTTCTGACCTCACGGTGTAGAGTGAAGCCCTTCAGGGTCACACTGTTGGAGGCGCTCGTCGTGTCTGGCACCGTGTCAAACTGAAAAACAAAACTCGTTACACTGTTTGTCAGTTGCAGTCTGTTCAGAACCTACTGTAAACACTTACACTTACACTTACACTGTAAACCTACTGTCATTTAAGCACACATCAACACAGAATACTACAATGACTGAGATTGTTGGCAAATGTTACGAATACAGTTGTTTTCAAATGAATAGCAGTGTGTTAAAAAATAAGGTCAATAAAAACATACAGTATATCATGGTATCAAAAATCATGGTATGGGATGTTTTCTTGTGTATTTTCATGGATCAGTTTGAATTCATCATAATGGTCATATGCTGAAGAGGAAATACACCCGAAATGGATGTTTCGCCCCAAAACACAAGTAAGTGAGCAAAAATCTTGGATCCAGACATAAGGGATGAGGCAATGGAGTAGCCAGCTCAATCCCCTGACCTCAATCCCATTGGAAAAATACCGTTTCTGAAACAAAACAGGAACTATTGAATGTAGTTTGTCCATTCTGGGCAAAAATACAAAAACAATGGTTCTGCAACTAAATATTAGTTCAGTGATTCAAAGTGAAGTTAAATCTTCATTCTTCATTTATGTTAACTGTTGAAGAGAAACACTACTACTTTTTAACAGAATAATGTTCCTTTTCTTTATCTCCTGTGAAAAGTGATGCAGACTTGACAAATAATTTGTTAATATTGATTTGGAGTTGAATGTGGGATATTACATTTGATATATGGAAATAAAAACAGATTATTAAACTATTAAACTCATTTTGCACATATTTGAACTCAACAGGTGTTATCTTTTGAGGAGGCATCAAGAGAGTTTCTGCTCAACGACAGTGTTTTAAGGTGAGTGGGACAGTTACCTGGAAAGGCAAATAAAGGGAAAAGGCGCCAATGACCAAAAGAATCCACTTCAGTAATGTATGTATCTATATAATTTAGACAGGTGCACAAACGTAGTCAAAGGAAAAATATCCACACACTGCATTGTGTGCGGATACAACGTTTCGACCACTCAGGTCTTGGATACCGGGGGTGCCTCTCATTTGGTGTTTTATACACCCTCCCTTCCTTCCTCGATCCTCGTCCTCACTGATCTAGATAAAGAATGATGGGGCGGCAACAATGGGATAGTCTATCCAGTGTCAGTGGGAAGGAGCCTCGAGGACCGAGCATCGAGGATCAAGGAGAGAGCCTCCCCGGGAGCATGTAAGACATTGTGCAGACAAAAGATCCCCCCCCCTCCTCTCCTCACCAGGTATGAGTTGCTCGGGGTGGACACTGCCATGGGCCCCCTCTTCTCCAGCTGCATGGGCACCAGCGGGGGGCGCTCTCGGGCGACGGGGGGCCGGTGGCGACTCAGCGTCCGGTGCAGGAGCAGGCCGAGGACGATGGCCAGCAGCAGCAGCGCCACGGCCGCCATCACCACCATGAACCACAGCTCCCGGTACACGGGGGGGTCCAGGGACTGAGCCCCCGCACGCTCCCCGGCCGGAGTGGGCTGGACCACATCTGGCAGAGACAAGAGCGTACGTATAAGTATGTATACTTTTTTGATCCTGTGAGGGACATTTGGTCTCTGCATTTATCCCAGTTTGTGAATTAGTGAACACACACTAACCCAGAGCAGTGAGCGGTTAGGTGCCTTGCTCAAGGACACTTCAGCCGTGGACTGGTCAGGGATCGAACCAGCAACCCTCTGGTTACAAGCTCGAAGCCCTAACCAGTAGCTGTCCCAAGAGTGGCCAAGAGTGGCCAATAGTGGAGGTCAGGGCGATTTTCAGCTAAGGTTTCTCAGCTAATTTCTTGTGTTTTAGCCGCATTGTGTATAAGCCACAAGACAGTGTTTTAAGCAAGTAAAAAGAAACAAAACCATATTAATATAATATTAACTGCCCCCAAGTATTAACCTCATTGCTGAAGAAATTTAGCAAAATCAATGTATAAGCTGTGGCTAGGAAATTATGGTAGCCTACTTGCATAGGCCTATACTAAGGAATTGTAATTTATCCCATCCGTGAATTAGTGAATGCACACAGTGAGGTGAAGCACACACTAACAAAACTAAATACTTCTGGGAAAGCGTGTGTGGTGTCGGGGAATGTCGCAACTTTATGCCTCATCATGCCAGTAACCATGATGCTGCTTCTGTTGTAAAGCACTTTGAGTCCACTGATGTTGTTTTCAGATGTGCTTTGTAAATATAGTGACCTGCCTTGACTGGACTTGGCGTGAGAGAATGGTCACCACAGAATAACATTGACAATGCTGTTTGAGATTCACACGAGGCCAGGGGAACCTTCCAAGAGTTCACTGAGAGACATGTTGATTCGATTTCGGTTGCTGTTTTGGTTTCTCTCTTTCTTTATTTATGTGTTGCATAGCTATTTGCTGACAATATTGTCAAAGTTGATGGTGGATGGAACAAACACATTCAACTTTAGGGTGGGCTGAAGTACTAGCTTTGGTTTGGCCGAGGATTGTGGCGTGCCAAGGTTACCATAGAGACCACAGGCCCTTGGGATTCATTGACCGATAGCTGTTCTATAAAAGATGATTATTAGTGGAATCTCTAAAATAGGCTTCTAAAATGGACTGTGAGTGACAAATTGAGTTGTGAAGAGTCCTTCAGCTGAAAAAAACCCCAGAAACTGCTGTTTCTAGCCAAGAATATTGCAGGAATGGGGTGATAGAAAGAGATTGATCCATTCTAATATATAATACATTAATAGCACCACACACACACACACACACAGAAAAAGAGAGAGAAACACATGCAGCAGCGCAACCATTGCTGTATTAGTCCTTTCATTACAACAGTGCATGGCTCCACTGGTCTCAGTAGAAGTAATGCTCTCATCATCCAGAGAACAGCAGTGTTCTAAGGTTTCAGAGAGCAGTTAAATGTAATGAGAACACACAGGCCCACACTGCTTATGCATATGGTTCAGCATACCCATACATGCAATTGGATAATGTACACAAGCAGAATACTGTACAATGTAAAGCCTACTGTACTGTATATGACCAATTACCGACTCGGCTACACCCAGCTCACAAAACAGGACAGAGCACCAACCAACCAATCATTTCCAACAAAGAAAAAATTAATTGTAGTAAGACTGAATTGTTCTAAGGAGAACTCATTTAGCACTACCTGCTTTACATTGTTCTAAGGAGAACTCATTTTGCCACAACCTTGATAGCAACTTTATATTGTTCTAAGAAGAACTAATTTGCCTTGATAGCAACTTTATTGTTCTAAGGAGAACTCATTTAACCACTACCTTGATAGCAGCATTACATTGTTCTAAGGAGAACTCATTTTGCCACTACCTTGATAGCAGCTATGAATTGTTCTAATGAGAACCCAATGAGAACATTTGTTTCTCTTGTGTCCACACTCCACAGAGACCTGGAGGCTCAGCTCCAGCAAATTATCATCACATGAAGAGATGTTTTTTTGCTGGTAATATTTCAGTAATGTTCAGGATGTTCTCTTTTAAGGGTAAAAATAAAGCACTCCGTATGTTTGTCATATTTCTCTCATGTACTTGTGACACACGGTGTGACTCAAAAAACGTGTCACGTTATGTCCAATGTGCGATCTGACCCAGATCAGTCTGACTCATGTGCTCCCTCTAGCAGAGCTCTGACCTTACCGTGAGGATACACATGTACACACACACACACACACACACACACAGAGAGAGAGAGAGAGAGAGGGAGAGAGAAAGAGAGAGAGAGGGAAATAAAATCATCTTAATGTGAAGTGCCACTCACCAGTGTGTGTCTCCGTGTCGTTGTGGCTGCCAGGGGCTTTTGGCATCCTCTAATTTTGCACTACATTGGTCCCCAATGTGCTGAGGTGCGGATGTGTGTTTCTGCAGAAAGAACGCACCTCTTCACCCATCAATATTTCACAGCACACAGCACCCCGACAGGCACGCATCAGGAGCCTAAACCTCAAGCAATGCCACAAATCAAACATGGGGTCGTCCTTCCACCAGCATGACTTGCCACCGTCGGCATTCCCTCTGTTTGAAGCTGGTTGGTCTGGACAATGAGGCAGTTCGTCGGAATGCGCAGTCGGAATTCCGCACACCTGTGAATGGCTCCGGCGGCTCCTGTCCCCTGGGGCTCCATGGCAACGGCACCGCAGTTTAGGCAGGTTGAGTTACCTGGACAGCTCGTCTCATTATGATACACAACACCGGAGTATGGCCTACTCACTCGTACACACTCACACACACACACACACACACACACACACACCTTCACTCAGGCATGCAAACACATACTTGCATAGCTTTACTATTCACTTAAACACACATTTATTAATTATGTAATTACATGTTTACATGCATTCATGCACATTTACAAACATGTATATAAGTGCATATAAACAGACGTGCAGAAAATCCACACAACACCACACAACACACATCAGGTTTGATAAATAAAATATAATAATTGAACATAATAATTGAATACATGATGCTGTAGGCCTACATTCTTTTTTGCCCACAGGCATAACATAGATACATTCTTAAATGTCCCAATACTAGGTGAACATGATTCATGATATATAGCTTGAAAACCTTTTGCAGTCTTTTATACAGCTTATGTTGACACATTTGTTTACATACTGTGCCCTTAAATGCATGCACATATAAATATGCATTTCCATACAGAATAGATGGAATGAATGCACGCATGTGTTGAGTATGCACATGACATGTGCACCGCAGTCATTAAGAATCGAGTGCAGCTGACCTCCTCCTCCCTTTTCTGACAGGCGAGTGAGGGAGCTCTCTGGCTCCTGATCGGCACTGATGATGATCGTCTCTGCGGGTCACGTTACCTCAGCGAAGATGTACGCACGCACGTCTGCCTGCCTGCACTTGTCATGGGTACAGTTCAAAGCTAGTGGTATGACAGGGGTTAGGTCATGACTGCGGAAGCGTTTTCCATCAGCGGATTTGCATCCAGCACTGCATGTCCTGTGGTATGCCCCTATGAAGCCTCTCAGTGCAAGTGGCTTCAATTTGAAGTTGCACGCTGACAACATTCAACATGTCAATTCAAGTCTATCCAACCGTTTTACTGTCACCACAACGGGTCTCAAAACTAGACAAGACCCCTCTGAGATTGAACGGGTGATAGGCCGAAAGATGGCTTGAAAGATTTCCAAATGAGACTTATTGACTCTGTCTCCAATGTATCTAGGTTTACAACCAAACAATGAAAAACATTCTTCAAATAGCCCAGTGAATAACTTACAGTGCATTGACCCCATCTTGAAGCCCTGAAAGAATAGCAAACTTTACAATAAATCATTGTTCTCAAGATGCAAATTCAGTATACTGTAGATAGGAGATTGATAACCCATTGTGTATAGATCCCAATGAGTTAACGTGGGGCTTTGCGCTCACTTACTGACAGAAATCCCCTGTGCAAGTCAGATACTGCCATCTATTGGTCAAGATCTATCAGAGCAATAAGGGGTGATAGTTACAAGTGCTGAAAATATTCAAATGCTTCCTTTACCTCAGTGTCAATTAGAGTATCTTGAACTGGCCAGAGAAGTTTACAGGGATTTGTCTTGGCACGTTTGCATGGGGACAGGGTGTTGCTTCCTTTGTGATAAACAGTTCTGGCACACTCAGACGCACGCATGCACACACACACACACACACACAAACTGAGAGAGAGCGAGAAACAGCCTGGAGTAAAAGTGAGATGAACAGGACGAGACTCGTCCAGACATCCCGCTACTGTCAGCCTCAGAGGTGCATGTGTGTGGGTGCATGTGTGTGTGCTTGTGCAGTCTGTGTGTTTGTGTGCGCGCCTGCATGTCGGCATATGTCTGAGAACACTGACACAAAGCCTGACTGTGAGCCTGGGGCGAAAGTGTGGGAGTTTTTGTCTAAGAAATACTTTCAGCACTGTACCAAACACCAGACCTCTCACAGGCTATGTACTATTCCACAAACACACTGCAGATTACTACTAAACCAAATGGATTTCAACTCAGATTTTATGTGGAATTAAAAAGGTTTAGCAATACTCTTCCAACAAATTTGAGACTCAACACTTGCTCTGTGGATTTACTGTGTCAGTGTGTTGCCCTGTTCTGCTCACTATTCAAACAATAATAATACAAAAACACACACACACACACACACACACACACACATAAGCAACACACACATACGCACACACACACACACACACACACAAGCAACAAAAAAGAAACTGAAACTTTAGCTTAATACTCTTCTTTGGAAATATAAAAACACGTTTTTTTATGGAGTATTGGAAGCAGGATCTGATTTGGTCTGATAAATTCTTGATATATTCAACTCTTAACTCCACATGAAAGTTGTCCATTATCCACTTGGCCTGTTATTCATCTTTCATCCACCAGGAAAGGGATGTGGGTCCCCATCTGACCCCTTGATGAAACGGCCCATAAGGTGTGACCACCGCTGCTGATGTCATCCACTCCACAGGCAGTCACAGATGTGACACACCCATGGAGGGCCCAGCCCGCAAAAACAGCCACCTAATCCTAAGAAAGTCTCATAAACATGGAACATGATCCAGCGAAATGACTGCTTTCATGGAAGACTTGCTCCAGGCAAAAACACCTTCTCCTCCTAAGCACTCTCGGTAAGATCAGGTCTCATTGCTCCACACCTCAGAGGGTGTCTGTAAGATGGATGAAAAATTCTGCTCCAGTCCTTTTGTCAAATTCTGAAGCTAATTTAGCTGCTCACCATGGTAGTGTTCACGAAATACTTCTAGGCAGACATCATGAAAAAAAACGAATCATTTTCATCTTAGATACAAACAGAATAGCTATGTGGTAACAGGTTTACTCTAACATTATTGCCTAACACCTTCTGCTTCAGAGAACAGTCCTTTCACACAAGATAGTATGACATAGATAAGTAAGGTACAGAGAACTGGGGTTGTTTCATTTGTCAAGAATTAACAAACACAGATAAACAGATATAGATGCACACTGCCACAGATGCACACTGTCACTGTTTCAGGCATGCTACCTATGACACAGTAACAGAACAAACATAAAAGATCTGACAGCAGTTTTCCGACACTCCAGGCTAGGAATGTTGATTGTACACCTAGGGACACATTCCAGCCATCACGTGAGATTCTAGAATTTAGCTGCCAAGGGCGGCATATTCTGACCAGCCTTAATTCTGAACAAGGGTGTGTGTGTGTGTGTGTGTGTGTGTGTGTGTGTGTGTGTGTGTGTGTGTGTGTGTGTGTGTGTGTGTGTGTGTGTGTGTGTGTGTGTGTGTGTGTGTGTGTGTGTGTGTGTGTGTGTGTGTGTGTGTGTCTCAGTGAAAGCATCTCCCTTAAGACCACTGATTTCTTCAGTTGCAGGTCCCTGGTGTCTCACTAGCATGTCCTGACCAGCAGCAGCAAAAACACTAAGAAAACAGGTGCATGCTTAGAGACAACAAGCATTATCATGACTCATTACTATTGCAACTGTTCAATAGGCTACAATACATGTTCAGACCACAAACCCAAGCTCCAGTGGTTATATTTAGGTAATAACAAAAAGAAATGAATGCCTTAATATCAAATATTGAATACAGCAGGCCTTGTTTATGTAACATAATGCCCATTATGGAGGACATATTGTACGAACTAATCTTGCATATCTGAGAGACAGCAAAAGGACAGCAATCTCAAGCCAGATCTCGTAATTTTTTGCCGGATTCCGTTGCATTTCTGCAGCTGTATAGCCACTTAATTATCCGTGCGTTACGCTCAATTACAGACGTGGCCTGCCGGACATTCTCCAACAATTCCTCCTCCTGTAGCCCGGCGCTGTCGCCACTGCTTCGGGAGAACCGGTCTTCAGAGGTGCTGACACTGACGCTGCGTATTTTGCTCGCCAATTCGTCAGAGCGCGCAGAGAAGTTCTGTTTCCCAAGGGAAGCGACAACGTCGCCTTCAAGGCCGCAGTAGGTGAAGAAGGCTTCGAAATCGGCGAAGTTTTTCGAGTACCGAGAGCTGATGTCAGAGTGGGAACGTTCCACTCCTTTCCCTCTCCGCGTCCTGCGCTCAACCTCGGCCACTCTCTTGTGCCTTGGTCGCTCCTGGCCATCTCCGGTAACCGTGTTCTCCTGCTGGGCGCATATGTCCCCTTCAGGCCGATTTTCAGATTGTGTAACAGCGGTAGCAGGAGTAGAATCTTTTGAGCCACCCTTGCTCGCATCGGCTTCGGTCGCCCTCTCCTCCTCTTGGCTATCTTTACCCTTGGTCCCCGTCTCTGTCTCCGTCTTGTCTTTAATGGTGTTTAATAGCATTCTCCGGGCCGGAATACGTTTGTGCCTGACCCCAGGCGATCGTCGGATTAGCTCACATTTCTGCCTGTACAACAATAGAGAATCTGGACGTTTCTTGGAGCTGCTGCGTCTCACGGCAACAGTGTCCACTGGTTCACCTGAGATTGTTTTTTCAGCTGTCGCCTTTACCTTCCCGCTCTTGGCCGAACTCCTGTTTGATGAATCGTTGCTACTTACAGAATTCGCGTTGAGGCAGATCACCGGCTCTTGCGTCGAGTTGACCACCTGTTGGCTCTTGACGTAGCGGGGCTTGCTAGCCGCCAGTCTCTCGGCGGCAGTCATACCCGCCTTGCCCTCGCTCTCCAGTTCAAGTTGCTTGCGCAAGAACTCGGGCCCCTTCTCAAGAATGCGCGAAGTGTCTACGTCCGAAGATACCTGCATTGTATGTGAAGGAAAATAACCCTTATGCCACCTTCGTTGAAGTTCTCCACGCTATGCCTATCGATAAACTGATTTATATCGATCAACTGTTATCACATGAGATCTGAACACATTCGCCTGAACACGCTGATGTGTTGACCAGGCACGCACTGAAAGGCCTTTCACCCTCCCGTGTGTACACACATACCGCGCCCAACCCACCTGCGGGGCCCAGGTGACTGTGCCTACCGGAAGAAGGCAGAAGGGAGTGGGCGGCTATAACCTTTAGAAATATGGTGGGGGGTTAATATCCGAACTTGAGATTGCCGTATATTGCCTTATTTCTTCCAAGTGTTTTTCTCGAGTTTTGCATTCCGTTTGTTTCACCCTGTGCTTGTGTTGTACAACTAATTATGAGTTTTAGATATATTTTAACTGAACATTTTCTTCTACGTTTTACAAATTAACTGTGAAGCACTTGCCAGACATGTGCAAGAAATTGCGTCATTAGTATTCAGTGACAGCCTGACATTTATTTGGATATGCCTGAGTAGACATCAATGCTTTTAATTTGTTCTTATTATTATCATTAATTAGAGTGCATGAAAATGCACTCTACTGTTATCCGATTTATTCTTATTAGAGTGCATGAAAATGCACTCTACTGTTATGCTGTTTATTCTTATTATCGATATTATTATTCTTCTTCAGACACTTTTTGTGCGTTCAATTCAGCTTCAACCGTTCGACGTAGAAACTTCATTCAAACTGCGCTGCGTAGGTCTTACTTAGGTGACTTCAGCTATGTAATTTTCAACTTTGAAAACTTTATCGTTTAATTTATATGAATTTTTTAAAAAAAATTTTCTCCCATAGACTTAACATTGGATTATGACATCACAATGAAGTCGTTAAGCAATTAGAATCTTAAGCCAGGTGTTCAAAGCCACCTGGCAGCAACTCTCTGTCTCAGGCTTTCTGGCTCTCTTAAGACAACATATCCTGTTCAACTGTTTCCTCTGCCCACAACTGTTTCAAAATAAAAGTCCTCATCATTTTTGCATTTTCATGCACTCGTAATTTCCTTGGAATTACATCTCTAGTTATTTTTATTTTTCTTCTAACGTTTTTGTGCGTCCAATTCAGCTTCAACCGTTTAACGTAGAAACTTCGTTCAAACTGCGCTGCGTAGGTCTTACTTAGGTGACTTCAGCTTTGTATTTTTCAACTTTGAAAACTTTATCGTTGAATTTATATTAATTTTTTAAGACATTTTTTCTCCCATAGACTTAACATTGGATTATGACATCATAATAGGGCAATTAGAATCTTATGCCAGGTGGCCAGCCCCACCTGCAGCAGCTCACTCTCTCTCAGGCTTTAAGCATACAATCTCTCTGAAGACTACACACATCCTGTTAAACTGTTTCCTCTGTCCACAACTGTTTCAAAATAAAAGTCCTCACTGCAATAATACACTATTAAATCATTTAACCATTGAAACTACTCAACTATTTAACTGTTCAACCATTCCAACTGTCAGTTATCATCAACTATGCCTCCAGTCAACTACATGAAACCTCCATGTACCTAGCAACCAACATAGCAACCATTAAAATTAAGCGTTTATGACAGTTTCCATAGCAACCAACATGATTTTACTACAGTAACTTCTTTATTCCTGATAGTGGCCACCATAGATACCCTATCAACAAATGTTTCAAAATAAAAGTCCTCACTAGCAAGTTAGCATGGTTAGCATTGTTAGCATAGTTAGCATGTTTAGCATAACTGCTAGAAATGGTTAGCTAAGTTAGCTAATCAACCTGGTTAGCATTGTTAGCATTGTTAGCATAGTTAGCATTTTTAGCATAACTGTTAGAAATGATTAGCTAAGTTAGCTAATCAGCCTGGTTGGCATTGTTAGCATTTTTAGCATAACTGCTAGAAATCATTAGTTCAGTTAGAACTGTAATGTTTAAGCTTTAAACTGTCTACCTTCACACTATCAGCTTTCTTTAAACTATGCAACCACCATGTTTACCCTAGCTACACCTTAGTAACTATATCTACATTATCTACTGTATCTATACATTTTTGCATTTTCATGCACTCGTAATTTCCCTGGAATTACATTCTCTAGTTACTATTGTTATTGTTATCGGGCCTACTGCATTCATCTCCAGAAATAGCCTACGACCATGTCATATGTCAACCAAAAGTAGCCTAATATGCCAATAGTTCAGTGCGTTAGACTGAGCATGTGGGGCATCACGATAACTTCCTTTATAAGGCAGTCAGGTTAGTGTGTCAGGCTTGTGTTAGTATTACCTAATGCCAACCCAGCGATCTCAAATTACCAGTTAAACAGATTAAAGTATCACGCGATTAGAGATCTGGTGAGCACATGAGGGAAAAAACGGGATATTGCGGCACCGTGTGGTGATCTTGGCCACTTGCACGGTGATTAAAATGTGAGGTAATTGCCTGTGGGGATTCTTTTTGAATGCATGTACGACAGAGGAATCAAGCTTGTGTGGTGATGAATGAGGATATGAAGTTTCCAAATCTCTGTTCTGGCCCTGATTGTATTTGTTTTGACTTGCACACACACACACACACACACACACACACACACACACACACACACACACACACACACCCGCCCCACTCACAAGCACACACACATACACACACATAGGCCTGTACATGCATGCACGCCCAAACACATACAAGCACACACACACACAGACACACAAGACACCCCGCCTCACTCACAAGCACACACACATACACAGACGCGTGCTTGTAGAACACCGTCCAACAAAATCAGTACTGCAGGGTTATGTTTTGGTCATCTATGATCTGGTCAGTGTTGGTCTATGATGGGAACCATGAATCAAGCCATCCCTACAGGCCTCCCGAGTCCAAACAGAAAGAGAGAAGATGATGGATGTTAGTGCTATTGGACCAGTCCAATCCAGTCTCTGTCGGTGCCAGCAGAACTCAACACAATCCCCCACGAGTCCCCTCCTGACCTTTTACCTTTGACCTTTCGCTAATGCTCCAGGCTGCATCTCCGCCGCTTACTCTTGACAGGACCAGCTGAGGCATCTCTCCGTGATTGAACTCCGAACATGAAGTCGGACCACTCAGGATGTAGCCGGTCGTGATCCTGACCGAATCTCTCTGATCCTTTGAACTTTGACCCTTCCACTTCTGCTCCCCTGAAGCCTGAACCCTGAGATAATGATATAAGCTTTTTTTTGTTAGTAAAAGTGGATGCTAAACAGGGATGCTAGAACTGAGGATGAGCCAATCGAACGGAAGCAGAAACACTCCCCAGGCCCAAGCATTGCGTGCATGCAGACTGCATCCTATGTGGCTGTTTAAAGTGATGTATGTTTATGATACGTGTTAGGTACGTGATTTCCTTTGAGTCTGCAGTGTACAGTGCAGTGTGCATTTCTCATCAGATGGGCAAGTTTTAGAAATGGGACAGAGCAGATGCGCCTCATTTGTCATCAATGCAGTGATGACAGACACTGGCTTTGTGGTAGGAGTCTGCACATAAAAAGTAGGGGTGTAAAAAATAACCGATACATATCGATATTCGTTTTTAACCTGTAAAAGACGACTACATCGATGCATCAAGCCTCGTTTCGAATTTTTCATGACATGAATCGGTTATTGTTTCGATTTAAAAGAAACAAATCGGTTCACATTCGCAAACGTTTCTGACTTGACCGTCTATTTTGAAATACTCGATTTCCTGGCCTGGTGCGTGGCTGTGTGCATCCCAATTTTGATTTGAGAACAATGACAGCCTCTCCATTGGTCAAAGATGGCATAGCCTATCACGTTCTTCTATCCATTCCAACGAAACGTGCCCTGGACGTGCCTGAAGGAATGAGATGCTAGTCTTCCTCAGAAAAGATTTCTGACAACTCCGAACCTATATTCAACGCGCCGGCGAAACTTAAATCCAAAGTTTGGAAGTCGTTTGGCTTTTTCAAAAGAGAAGGTCTCTTTATATGGCTCTGGTTCTATCTCTCCCGTTGTCAAGCGGGCATATCCCAGGATTCTGATTAACTTTAACTTTGAAAGATCGCTACTTTTATAGCCTACATGGCATCCAACTAGCTACAATCCACCTCCGTCATATGCTACAATGTTACTATGGTTCTGCACGTCTGTATTTCAGCTTGGATGCAACGTGACAGTTCATTTAAACTTCGCAACGAGTTTGGCGAATTAATATTCAAGTGTGATACGGGAACTACTTCAAAGGTAGCAAGTTATACGAAGTTAATGGCCACCCCATCAGCCAATCAGAGAAGAGAATTCCATTGTTGAGGGAGATAAGCAGAGAATCATTTATTCTTTTACATGAGAAAAGGCCAAGGGCAAAGCACTGCTTTATTTTCTTTTGTAACGACACCTCTTTGGTCTTTAATTTTTTTATGCAACATATACAGAGATATGTTTTTCTTCTGTTTATTTCTATATGGTGTCCTCAGTGTGTGCCATTACTAAAATATTATATGAAAAACCTCACCTTTTCACAATAAAATGTTTTGTCATGTTCATACATCAAGTTGTTTGTCCTATTGATAACCATTAACTTGATCATGTAAAATGTGCACAATTGTAAAGTGAATGTGCACAATGAAAAATAACTTTCAGAATGCTTTCGATTATTGAACCGCATCGAATTGCATCGAATCGCATCGAATTGAATCGTACCGAATCGTTTGCTATTAACATGTATCTTTTTTTGAATCGTATCATGACAATGTATCTAGATGCGAATCGTATCGTCTTTCACATGAGAGATTCACACCCCTAATAAAAAGGCATGTAATTCTCGAACTTTCTACTAAAAGTCCCTCCAAAAATGTCCATCCAGTCGTAGCCCTAGACCCAGACCACCAACAACCACACCCTAACGTTGCTATGTAGAGAATCTGACCAGCCTAAGGCATGTGTGCATGCGTGTGCGAGGGTGTTGCATGTACAGTATACACTTTAATGCACCATACACCTACTCATTATTCACCAGTAGAGGGCGGTAGACTGAATGTTAGTGCTGGATAGGCCTATACATGCACATTAGCGCTTCTCAGCGAATTTCCCCGATGACAATTAAAGCCCTGTGGTTTTGAACGAAACACTGCCTCGCAGACGAAGGTCTTTCCATTAATTCCAAAGGAAACATGCTCAAGCCAGCTATAATGGGGATTCTATAACCAATAAACTGTATGTCACATACATGGATGTATGACAATAATACTCTTTGACCATAGAGTGGAGAGGTTTTTTGTGCTCTACATGCTTTTTGTGTTTGTTGCCCAATGACAGTCATTCGAGTTTGGTGGAGAGGAGACACTGGCACTACCTACAAGTCTGATTTTTACTTCTTCTTTTTGAATGCCTTTAATTTGACAGGGCAGTGAGGAGAAGGGTGGGAAGCACGTGGGAAAGGGAGATGGGGCGCGATCGAGAAATGACCCGGGTCACACTCGAACCTCTGTCCCAGCGGGCACGTAGACCCAATCATGACCCCAGACGTCGTCCTTACCTTACTAATCTGATCCGCTCTGCGCCCGTGCACTAACCAGCCCATGAGTCCATCACAGTGAACCATCTCACCTCAGAGTCAGGTCACAAGGCCAGTGTCAGCCCAATATGCCTCAGAAGTTTGCCTGAAAAAAGGGGCCAAAAGTGCCATCTCTGCCCATATAAGAGCTTTGGGTCCTTCTTGTAGGTGAACTTCAGAGGTCTGTGGAGCCAGTTCAGCAGAGTTCTTTGAGTAAATAGACATGGAGTTTTGATTGGCTGATATGTGTGTGTGATTCAACGTGCTGTGTTTGTGTGCATACGTGATTTATAAGGTGTTAAGGAGCAGAGGAGAGCGTCTTAAAGGAATAGAGGAGAGAGTTTTCATGGATTGGTTGGTCCCTGAGGAGTAGTATCAGCAGCTCCTCTGTGGGTTTAAAATTCACTCTCTTCATCCTTTCCGGAGAGCTGTTACGTCTGCTGCTATTATGTAGTTACATCTGCACATGTGCATGTATGTATATGTGTGTGCCTCTCTCTCTTACTCTTTGTGTGTGTGTGTGTGTGTGTGTGTGTGTGTGTGTGTGTGTGTGTGTGTGTGTGTGTGTGTGTGTGTGTGTGTGTGTGTGTGTGTGTGTAAGTGTGTAAGTTCAGATGAGGTGTGAGTAAAGTTATGTCGTAAGCTCCTGTAAGCACTGTTAATCCCCTGTCATACATGTAGAACAGCAAGCCTCCTCTCTGCCAAAGATCTCTCTGAACTGTGGGCGGCTATATTTCATAAGGTTATTAAATATATTGAATCATATTTGTTATATTTATTATCAACAAGTTCCCATTGAAATCAGTCCATAAGACTTCAAAACCATAAATCCTGTTGCTGTGTGGGAACAGCTCAAAATGAAACTGAGGGAAAGGATGACTGAAGATTTAGCGTTGCCAATCCATACAATCTACACACCAAATCGAATTAATTAGCAATAAGTTTAAATGGGATAGGGCCGTCCGAATTCTAGGAAGCATAAAGAATCTGAGACAAAGAGAGGGAACAGTGTGATTCTCCTGTCTGTTTTATTTTACCAGGTGTTAAGAATATCTGTCTCCTAGTGCTGGGTGCATCTGGAAAGTCACTTTTGATTTTATTTGATACAAATGTAAGGTGAATGTTTGACTCCAAACATATTTGGGGGCTGGAGTATAGCTGAAAGAACCATTCATAGTCCAGTTTCACGATCAGAACCACTAGCGTTGCCTCTTTGGCTCTGAGCTATGTTGTGTGCGGTTTCCAGCCTCACGGTTCTAACATCTTGCTTCCATCTTTTGTTCCTCATGCAGGGCCGCTGCTGGCCATTTGGGCGCCCCGAGCGGAAGCGTAGCGCTCTTAGAGTCTGACTCAGCCTCCCTCAGCGTTGTCCCCTTGATAAGAGGTTCATCATCCTTACAGGTTGGATACGGCTCCTCATGTTGTCAGTTAGAGCCCTCCAGGCAAGTTTCCCACATGGATCAAACCTAGTCCTGGACTGAGAGAGAATTTCAGTCTGGAGTCTATGGGACTATGAACTTAATCCACGTATGGAAAACCTGCCACGCAACACCAAAACCATCTGTTTGTCACAAATGATTTCTCATCACAATTTTTGTGACTATTACCATGCTTCTGTACATGCTTATGTGGTATAGGTAATATATCACATAAAAAGGTTTGTGAATAAATGTGAATGTACAGTACACTCTTTAAAAAAGGGTTCTTGGTGTGCTATATAGAACATGCAGGCTTTAAAGAACCCTCAGGGGCTCCTTTGATGGACTCTTCAAATAGTTTTTTGGTTCTAGCACCTTTTATTAAGGAGTGTTTGCTATGTGTATTTCTTAAGAATTGTGCTCAGACCTACAGGAGTTGGACTGCACATATGTTGGAGTTGGAGTATTCCCATGAACTCTCATTTCTCCTCTCTTCATCTCCCCAGGACTGTTTTGCATCTTTCACTCTGGAGGAGAGCATAGTTTAACTTCCTCTATTTGACCGGCCAGACCATGAGACTAATCGATGCTGGTTGATATCAAAAGAAAGAGTGATGCCGCACTTATTCACTGTCACAGATCCTGGACCAAAAAATCCATTCAAGATTGTTTTGAGGTTTGTACTTATTTATTATTTTATTTCATGTTTATGGGACGGACTGCGAAAAGAATCATATCAAACAAATGGCATAAAAAGAGCCGCATGTTTAAAGTCAAAGCAGAAACAGATCTTTGGCACCTCTCTCCCATCTCCCTCACAATGAGAAATCCAGATGTGACACACTCTGATAGAAACAGACTCCAAACATGTGTACTCATGCACACAGACACCCTTCTCTGCATTTCAATGACCTCTCGTTGTGCGACTGGCCAAAAGTCAGACAGGAGGGAGAACAAATCTAGGCACTGTTAACTGAAGGATTCAGTGACCACCAGCATCTGAAATCTGATCTTTTAATCAGTCCTGAGAAATACAGTATGTAGCCTATGTCTTTGCAGGACATAAGTTTAGATATCTTTTATTTCTTGTCTCTGGTTACAGTGCTATAAGCGTCCAGTGTCTTGTTCAAGTCAAGTCAAGTCAGTTTTATTGTAAATACTTCACATGTGTTATACATACAAAGGAATTGAAATTACGTTCCCCGCTATCCCATGCGTAGACATACATCCAGACAAGACAGAACATGACACCACCAGGGAAGACAGGACATGACAACAGTAAAGTGCAGAGACATACAATAAAGTGCAGAGAGCTTAAGGCTTGTTATTCACACAACTCCAAAAGAAGTCCTCAATAGAAGTAGACAATAACAGAAGTAGACAATAAAAGTCAGATGTGATTTACAGTATTCTCATGGAAAGAAGTTTAGGAACTACTCACTCACCATAATGCACCAGAATTCTCACCACACACCAGCTTGAGGTGCAGAGTGAGGGAGTGAAAGAGCCAATTTCACTGGGGGATGATTAGGGAGTCAGATAGAGTGAGCCGGGAACCCTCTACCCTGTAGGCTCTTTAATTACCACAGTGAGTCAGTCAGGACCTCGGTTTAATGTCTCATCTCCTGCAGTAGTGTCCCTGACTCTGCACTGGTAGCCTGATAGCCAGACCCACATCAAGATGTATAGGGTCTGGGCACTCACCATAGGCAGGGCTCTATTGGAAGGGTGGGATAAACTGTTGTCTTTCAAATTCCCTCTCCATTCAATAGGATAGCGCTACAACGAATCATCTTCTTGTTTTCAAGTAGGCCATACTGTAGCAGGATGCTTAACGGTCGCAACTTCTGTTCTGGTCGCAGGTCAGTCGCCGTTATGTTAAGCCCGCCTACCGACTCTATACGCAATGTGATTGCCCGAGAGAAGTTTACCCGGGCAACCTCCCAAGTCAACGGAGAGTTGCTAGACTACTTGCTAGACTACTTGTTAGATTTGCTGCCACTAGGGGCGTCTAGATTTCTAGGCTACTGCACTGGGGCATGGGGATGGGTCAGCCACCAACACCACTTCCAGCAGTATTTGCCAAGGAGGTGTCCCATCCAAGTACTAACCAAGCCTATACCTGCTTAGCTTCAGTAATTCAGCAGAGACAGATGTAGGCCATTAGTTTGGCTGCTGGCTACAACACGTAGCTAAGAAATAATGATGATAATGTGAACCCTGGGGCCAATGTCACAATGCTGTTGGGTATCAAACAACAATTTTAGAAATGTATATAAATCAGCTTTTTCCCTTTGAAAGCAGCTGTAAACAAGTCTCTAGCTCCATGTGTGTAGCCTATGTGTGTGTGTGCTTGCGTGTGTGTGTGTGTGTGTGTGTGTGTGTGCGCGTGCAGACACACTTATTTAGCTCAGCAATGTGATACCATGGTGGATACCATGTAGGCCTATTAAGCCTATCAACCTAATCTCACTGTGCAGGACAAACACCCTGAACTCCAATCTGGTTTCATAAACACTGACAAATACTGCTGTGCAGCAGAGCATGAACTGAAATACACTTAGCCTTTTTTTGCTATTTCCCATGACCTCTAGCAAGCATAGGTCAAGACTTTAAGAAGATTTTCTACTTTCTAGTTGCCCTAAAATTAGAAACCCACAAAAAGGAATAGACCTAGACCAGAGGTATAGGCACACAAAGAGTCATTCAGTGAGTCAACGACATGTAACAAACATGTTAGGCCTATAGTCAGGCAGCCATGGGGTCAGACCTGGTTTTGTCGGTTAAAGTTTTTTTTTGCTGAATCTAGTAGACTAGGGTTACCTCTTTAGGATTGAAGAGGGTGCCCGGTGTATATTAAGCCATTCTTGTCCAATGTGGTTTAAGGCGGATATACTACAGGTGAATAGGGTAAAAATGAACTAGCAGATATCACTATGAAACTTCACCAGTTGATTACTTAAATCAATATGAAAAATAAATGTATTACAAGTTTTCTGAAATGTAATGTTTGAATATGCAAATTAGGCATGATGTAATTAAATATGATTTGCATAAACTTAAAAAGATGACATCTGAACATTGGATAAAGCCAGTTTCAATTTTTTTATTTTCATTTTGTTGACATAAGAGATGAAAAGTATTTTAGAGAGGGAATTATGGATATCTCGTTTAGTTATTCAGTAAATCAGAAAATAGCCTACTATACCAGCCTTTTAAAAAATCAATTTTCGCCATGTTTTTTGGAATAAAATGTCATGTAAATCAGGCTAAGAATAATATTAACAAACCCCTCTGTAAAAACATTCTAAACATGGTTAGGTATAAGACTGAAAAGTTTGGTGTATGTAGATGCAATTGTGAAGGAGATTATGTTCTCAGAGTGTTGTTTTTTTTAGCCTATTCACCTAGGCCTACTTATATTCAACACATTGGACAAGAAAGGCTTCATATACGAAATTGCCCAAGGGATATCACCGGGCTCCCTGTTAAATCTTGAGGCACCCCCTAGTCAACTAGAAAAAACTTTAACCTACAAAACCAGGTTCACCTACTGTAAATTATGGCATTTGGAATAGGGGTTCACGTGGATAAAATAGGCTAATGTTTTTGCATGTTTTATTTTATTTTCTATTCAATGATAATAAAGTAAAATAAAATTTTAAAAAAAAAATAAAAAAAACAATCGGAAATGTACGCGTATGTTTTAACTATAATGAAAAGTTAATGATTGCTATCATATCAGGCATACTATTAGACAGCTATTGAAGGACCTTAACAAGCAACATGGCCACTTCGAAATCTGTCCTGTTCGTGTGTTTGGGTAAGAATGTATTTTTACGTAAAATGAAATGTGCTTAAGCACAAGTATGAATAGCATTGCATAATACTATTGTAAATAAATGCGAAAAGATTGAACGCCATCTGTAAACCTGGGTTGTGTTGTTCATGGAATTCGCGACTAGCCTTGACAGGCTTGGTCCCTGATAGTTAACGTGAAGTTGTCGAAGCATCACATTTTTACACTTAGAACACTTAGCGTTGGTTGTCATTTCATTGTAGTACAAGTGAGGAAATAAGTATTACTTATATAATCTAATCTATGCACTGGATAGTCGTAAAGCTGGCTAGACAAGTTCTGGGTATGCCACGCACTTGAGCTAAGTCGCCGGTTAGCTAGTGAGGTAACGTCATGTAGTTTGTCGCTATGTGTCGTTGTTTTCTCGTTGTTCAATTATTTAATTAAATAGTAATGTTGTTCCCTGTACCATTGTCGACATTTGTATCTTGTCATTTAAATTACATTGGTGAGTGTGTATATTTTAAAAATGTTAACGATTCTACGTCATTCTGTCAGGTGAGGTGACGTACGAAACGCAGTTGACAGTAACATAAGTTGTCAGCCTCTGCTTTTTTTCACTGTGATTTGGTTATGAATACGCGTAGGAACGATTATCAGTTTGAATTGCAGTGATTCATACTCATATTATGGTTTGGCTCACTTGGTAGCACTGCCATTTGGTTGCAACTGCAGTTCTATGGGGTTATGGTGTTTTGGTGACCTTTGCTCTTTTGGATCTATGCTTAGCATACTTATCTTCGTGGAATTGCATAGCACTGCCAACTGTACTGAAATACAGGAAAGACCCTCTTCATGTCAGCTGTTGCAGTTTGTTGCTGTGTTAAAAGCAGTTGAGTTCTGAACTGTCATTCTGTCACAGATTTCCATGTAAGTGAGGATGGGAGCTTCATTGAATGTGTGTCTTTCCAAACGATTAGAGTGCTGTCCTGGATAATCAGATCAAATAAAGTAATGGGGAGGCTGCACTCTGCATTAACTCACTTTCATTTTTATCATAGATTTCCATTGCCACATGCCTGTGGGTGTGTAGTGCTGCCGAAACTGGTTTCTGTTGAAATACATTTGTGGTTGCAGAGCAGGTTGAGGCCGGGTGTGTTGAGCTCTGTGGTGTCTGACTCCTTTCTTTCCCCTTTGCTTCCTCATTCCCTGCTGACATCACTGCATCGCCTCTCCAGGGAACATCTGCAGGTCCCCCATCGCTGAGGCCGTCTTCAGAAAGCAGGCCACTGACAAAGGAGTCGCTAATGATGTAAGTTCGTCCTCCTCCTCCATAAGACCAGATGTCTCTAGGTTTAGCAGAAACCATCCCTCCGTTGATAGAACATGTCATATAGCCTTATGTAATTTCTCCGGCAAGTCACAGACACCACAGACGGGAAGTATGGCACTGGGTTGACAGTTCCACGGCTCGTCTCAGACTTTGGCCTGAGCAGTCACTGTGGTTACGTCCTCCTGGACTTCTCTGAAGGGTTCCAGTTAGGGGTGGGGGTGATAGACTAAAAACAAAATAATTTCCTGTGTATTAGCTGCATTGCGTATAAGTCGTGAGTCGTGACTAATAGTGGGGAAATTATGATACTTTTGGTGATGATGGCATGAAAGTAGCAGCCTACGATTAATCATCATTGAGAGCCGTGCAGGCAAATGAAAGTATTTCCAGTTCTTTCAGGCAGGTCCCCCCCATCTCAGCGGTAGGGCTGCACGATTTGTGGAAAGTATCTAACTGCGATTTTTCTGACAGATATGCGATATGATTTTCGAATGTCAATGAATTAATTCAGTTCAATATTCCAAATGTCTTTTTAATTTGTGCCACCCATCCCTGATTTGTGAGTATGCCCGGTGCACAAAAATAGTGGATAATATCGTTGGTTCATATAGATTATGATTGCAACAATTGTGCAGCTCTATCTTGCAACACACTTTGAGCAGTCATCGGGCAGTTATTTTCTTTTTCAAGTGAATGGGGAGGCCTACAGGGCACGGGATATGTGCAAAGACTACTGCTATATTGGCATTACAAACTAACCCCATGCATTTCTGTGGAGCATTCTTGGAGTGCTGTGTCTTCTCATTAGAAAGTCTCAGGTATAACTTACCGTGATTTCCCGACTATTAGCCGCGTCTTATACATTGATTTTGCAAAATTTCTTCAGCTATGAGGTTTATACAGGGGAGCAGTTAATATGGTTCTGTTTCTTTTAACTTGCACAAAACACTGTCCTGCGGCTTATACACACTGCAGCTTATATGCAGGAAATTGCTGTGATCATGACCATGAGTCTTCTTCCTCACCTCCAGTTTTAACTCCTAAACTGCACTTTGTGCTTCACAGTCTGCTTATTGGTGTTCTACACGTGAGCCACGCACTGTGCAGTGCATACGTAAACATGTCATCAACTATCTCCTTAATATGGCCATATGAAGCATTCTTATCATGGGGAGGAATTGGTATATTGTTTATGATATGATATGGCAATTTTTTTTTATCTAATTTTGGTGACTATGTATGATATGACAACTGTTAGGATTTGGAATTATATTAGAGTATAAGTATATATTTTTAAGTCACCATATTTGCATGGCCTGATTAGCAGGAAGTGAGACACTTGGATGAGACGAGCAGTATGTAATTCCCACATCAGTAATCGGTTAAACCAGTATAGCTGCCATTTGTTGTTTCAGCACATCAAGGAAATTGTGCGTTAGTTTTTTTTTTTTTTTTAACAGGAACTGTTGTGATGTGTCAATATAATTGTTGTTCTCTGTGCTAAAACTGTTTGGCCTGTGACTTTCATTTTTTAAAAAAATACACTAACACTAACATTAGGTGTTTCTGAACTCCAGTGATGTCATTGTTTGCATACATTTGATTGGTTGGTTCAGAGTACTCTGGCTTGCAATCATTTGTTCATGTATCATTTTTGAAATGATGGGCACTGACAAGGAAGACTCTTTCTTTTACAATAATGTTCATGGGAGGGTCAAATTTTAAAATTGTGTATCACCTGTTAAAGGAGAAATCCGACATTTTCACAGATCTCCGTTTCTCGAGGTCTCCGAGTACTGTCAGTATAGGAAAAAAAACCCTGAAAACAGCGCTTCACTCTGAGGGCATGTCTATGGGAGTTCACGGACATGCCCCTAGAGTGTGGCACTGTAACTGCCTGGCTGTGTTAGCTGCTGGCTGTAGCAACTCGAGCTAGTTTTTTTCATAGAACAGTACTAGGTGACCTCAAGAAATGGAGATCTCTACAGCTGATGGCATGAAACAAAGCCTGTGATTTTAGTTGAGTTGTAGTATGCAATGCTGTTTGGATTGCTGTCATTTGTTTGTTATTGCCTTGTTAACTCTGTTTGAGCACTTGCTCTTTGCGTGATGCTTGTGTTATGTGCATATGTGTGTTATATGTGTGTTATGCGTGTGTGTGTGTTTTGCGTGTGTGCTCCTCCGCCTGCACGCATAGTGGAGGATAGACAGCGCCGCCACCTCCACCTACGAGATCGGGAACCCCCCGGACCACCGCGGCCTGGCCTGCATGAAGAGGCATGCGGTGCCCATGCGGCACGTCGCACGGCAGGTAGGTCCCTGGAGGTAGCCTGTCCAGCTAGCGTTAGCTCTCCCCCTCTCTGCTCTGTGTGTCTCCTGCAGTGGTGCATAGACAGTGGTGCGACCTCGAACTGGAACGAGGGCAGCTCTCCTGACGCCCGAGGCATCGCCTGCCTGCGCAAGCACGGCATAGAAACTGACCACAGTGCCAGACAGGTACACATATGTGTGTATACTAACTGCCGCCCCCATACACACACACATACACACACTTACAAACATACATGTGTATACTCACTGCCCCCCAAACACACACACACACACACACACACACACACACATACACACACACACACACACACACACACAATCATCGCCTGTGTGTATGCGTTCCATTGTGGTGCAGTGTGGGCAAGGGAAAGTGAAGGTGTGTGTGTGTGTGTGTGTGCGTGTGTGCGTGTGTGTGTGTGTGTGTGTTCTATATTATGGTGGTGGTGGTGGTGGAGCCATTTTCTCCTTCTTTCCATGCGGTGCTGTCGCTTTGTCTCACCGGTTGTTCCATTGGGTGATGTCTAGCTCCTGCCACTTCCCGTGTAATGCAACGTGTTCCCAACTGCTTGATGTGATGTTCGATTTCTTTAGACTGCTTTTGGTACTGTCCTTGAATCCTTTCTGTCTACCTTCCCTCGGCTGAGAGCGCGGGTTCTGTTAGGGGAGACGCTGTATTATTTGTAACCCTACAGTATTGCTCCTCCTGGGTGTCCCTTGGTGCCCCCCTCTCTTTTCTTTCGGTCATGCATCCTGCTACTGGAAAACAAGAAGATGATTCTTTTAGCGTTATCCTATTGCGTGGAGAGGGAATTTGAGAGACAACTGTTTATCCCACCCCTCCGATTGAGCCCTGCCTACGGTGAGTTCCCAGACCCTATACATCTTGATGTGGGTCTGGCTGGTCAGGCTGCAAACATGCACCACTTTCAACCAAAATCTCCACAGCGCTGGAAGGAGTCGAAC